>NW_023639146.1:0-12341 GCF_015228065.2 Penaeus monodon
AATAATATAATATAATTAATTAAAGCTAAATGGTTCTAATATTGTTATTAGTATTATTAATTGTTATTAAACATCAATTTTTATTTTGTTGAGTATAATTGCCAAAATAATTATTATAACAGTATAATTAAGTAATAACGATACTAATTAAGATAATGATAAAATAATTATAAAATCGTTTTTTATTGTTATATTATTTTTACTTTATTATTGTTGTGGTTATTAGCATTATTTGCAAATATATACTATAACTCCAATAATTGCAATAATAATGATAAAATTGCAATAATGATGATAATAATTGCAATAATGATAAATGTGATGATTTAAAGATGATAAGATGATAATGATATGATAAGATAATAATGAGATTAATCATGATAAAGAGATGATAATAACAGGAATTGTGTCCTATATTAATATAAAAAAGTATAAGAAAACATCCAAAAAAATCGAAAAGCGGCAAAATTTAGCGAAATATAGCCTTTTAGAGTATACTCCAAATGACGTTTTTGTTTCTTTGGGGATTTTCGGCAATTATTAGGGTAATAAGATAATAATTACCAGAATGTATAATCATAACAATAATGATGATAAAGTGAGAATAAAGAGAATTTGATAAAATTTGAATATTATTAAATTATTTTTATTATTATTTTCTATATTATTATATTTTAAAATTATTATTATTATTATTATTATTAAATTTTTATTATTTTATTATTACTATTTTCTTAATACTAGTAAATTTTGCCAAAAAAATCTATTATATCGAATAAAAACAATAATAATAATAAGTATAAAATAATAATAATAATGCTATGGTATAATATTGTTATTATATTATTATTGTTATATACATTATTATTATTGACTGGTAGTAAATTGCAAAATATTACATAACATAATAATTAAAATAATAACGATACTAAATTAAGATAATGATAAATAATAATTTATAAAAACGTTATATTGTTATTATTATTGTTATTACTATATTATTGTTGTGGTATTATATTATTGCAAAATATATCTATAATCAATAATTGCAATAATAATGATAAAAATTGCAATAATGATTGATAATAATTGCAATAATGATGATAATGTATGATTATATGATATAGATATAAAGATGATGAAACGATATAATATGATAATCATGATAATGATGACGATAATAACAAGGAATTGTGTCATATATAATATAAAAAAGGTATAAAAAAAACATTCCAAAAGTCGAAAAAAAGCCAAATCTAAAATATAACCTTTTGAGAATAACTCCAAATGACGTTTGTTCGATTTCTTTGTGAAATTCGGCAATTATTGGTAATAATGATAATTTTCAGAATTGTAATAATCATAACAATAGTGATGATAAAAGTGAATAAAAAGATTTTGATAACATTTTAATAAATTATTAAAAATTTTTATTATATTATTATTATATATTATTATAATTATATTATTATTATTATTATTATTATTATTATTATTATTATTATTATCATATTAATAAATATTATCACTATTATCTAATTATTAGATTATGGCCAAAAAATCATTATATCTGTAATAATACAAAATAAAAAATAAGTATAAGTATAATAATAATATTGCTAGTGTTTTTAATATTGTTATTAGTATATTATTGTTTTATCATCATTATATTTTTTGTACGGTAGTATAATTGCAAAAATAATTATTATAAAAAGTAATAAAATCAGTAATAACGATAATAATTAAGATAATGATATTAAATATTATTATTTAAAAACGTTTATTATTTTATTATTGTTATTACTGTTATTTTTGTTGTGTTATTAGTATTATTTCAAAAAATATATACCTTAACTAATAATTCAATAATAATGATAACAATGCAAAAAATGATAAAAATAATTGCAATATGTGATAATGATGATGATAATTGATGAAATGATGATAATGATGATGATAACGTAATAATGATGTAATCATGCTAATGATGATGATAATAACAGGATTGTGTCCATATATAAAATAAAAAGGTTATAAGAAAACATTCCAAAAGTCAAAAAGCGGCAAAAACTAGCGAAATATAGCCTTTTGAGAGTATACTCAAAATGAGTTTTTTCGATTTCTTTGGTGATTTCGGCAATTATTGGGTAATAATGATAAAATTACCAGGATTGTATTAATCATAACAATAATGATGATAAAAGTGAGAATAAGAGAATTTTTGATAACATTTGAATATTATTAAAATCATATTATTATTTTTATTATTATTATTATTATTATTATTATTATTATTATTATTAAATTATTATTATTACTATTTCTTACTTATTATATTTATTGCCAAAAAATCTATTATAATCTGTAATAAAACAATAATAATAATAAGTGTAAGTATAATAATAATAATGCTAGTGGTTTTTATATTGTTATTAGTATTATTATTGTTATTATCATCATTATTATTATTTGTACTGGTAGTATAATTGCAAAAATAATTATTATAACATTAATAATTACAGTATAACGATACTAATTAAGATAATGATATAAATAAATTATAAAATCGTTATTATTGTTATTATTTTGTTATTAAATATTTTATTGTTGTGGTTATTAGTATTATTGCAAAAATAAATACTATAACTCCAATAATTGCAATAATAATGATAACAATTGCAATAATGATGATAATAATTGCAATAATGATGAAAATGATGATGACAATGATGATAATGATGATGATAACGATAATAATGATGATAATCATGATAACGATGATGATAATAACAGGAATTGTGTCCATAAAATAATATAAAAAAGGTATAAAAAAAACATTCCCAAAAGTCGAAAAAGCGGCAAAATCTAGCGAAATTAGCCTTTTGAGAGTATAAATCCAAAAAAGACGTTTTTCGATTTTTTTGGTGATTTCGGCAATTATTAGGGTAATAATGATAATAATAACCAGAATTGTATTAATCATAAAAAAAATGATGATAAAGTGAGAATAAAGAGAATTTTGATAACATTTGAATATTATTAAAATTATTATTATTATTATTATTATTATTATTATTATTATTATTATTATTATTATTATTATTAATATTACTATTATCTTAATTATCAGTATTATTGCCAAAAAATCTATTTTATCTGTAATAATAACAATAATAATAATAAGTATAAGTATAATAATAATAATGCGAGGGGTTATAATATTGTTATTAGTATTATTATTGTTATTATCATCATTATTATTATTTGTACTGGTAGTTAAAATTTCAAAAAAAAATTATTATAACAGTAATAATTACAGTAATAACGATACTAATTAAAATAATGATATAAATAATAATTATAAAATCGTTATTATTGTTTTTTATTTTGTTTTTTTTACATTATTATTGTTGTGGTTATTAGCATTATTGCAAAATATATACTATAACTCCAATAATTGCCCAAAAATAATGATAACAATTGCAATAATGATGATAATAATTGCAATAAGATGATAATGAGATAATGATGATGATAACGATAATTTAAAGATGAAATCATGATAATGATGATGATAATAACAGGAATTGTGTCCATATATAATATAAAAAAGGTATAAGAAAACATTCCCAAAAGTCGAAAAAGCGGCAAAATCTAGCGAAATAAGCCTTTTGAGAGTATAACTCCAAAATGACGTTTTTTCGATTTCTTTTGTGATTTCGGCAATTATTAGGGTAATAATGATAATAATTACCAGAATTGTATTAATCATAAAAAATAATGATGATAAAAGTGAGAATAAAGAGAATTTGATAACATTGAATATTATAAAATTATTATATTATTATTATTATTTTTATTATATTATTATTATTATTATTATTATTTTATTTCTATTTAATTATTAGTATTATTGCCCAAAAAAATCTATTATATCTGTAATAATAAACAATAATAATAATAAGTATAAGTATAATAATAATAATGCTAGTGGTTATAATATTGTTATTAGTATTATTATTGTTATCATCTCATTTTTATTATTTGTACTGGTACTATAATTTCAAAAAAAAATTATTATAACAGTAATAATTACAGTAAAACGATACTAATTAAGATAATGATATAAATAATAATATAAATCGTTATTATTGTTTTTATTATTTTTATTAGTACTATTAGTTTTGTTGTGGTTTTTAGTATTATTGCAAAAAAAATATACTATATACTCCAATAATTGCAATAATAATGATAACAATTGCAATAATGATGATAATAATTGCAATAATGATGATAATGATGATGATAATGATGATAATGATGATGATAACGATAATAATGATGATAATCATGATAATGATGATAATAACAGGAATTGTTGTCCCTATATAATATAAAAAAGGTATAAAAAAAACATTCCCAAAAGTCGAAAAAGCGGCAAAATCTAGCGAAAAATAGCCTTTGAGAGTATACTCCACAATGACGTTTTTTCGATTTTTTTGGTGATTTCGGCAAAATTTTTAGGGTAATAATGATAATAATTACCAGAATTGTATTAATCATAAAAAAATAATGATGATAAAAGTGAGAATAAAGAGGGAAATTTTTATAAACATTGAAATATTATTAAAAATTATTATTATTATTATTTTTATTAATATATTCTTATTATTATTATTTTTATTATTATTATTATTATTATTATTATCTTTTTATTATATTATTTCCAAAAAACTATTATATCTGTAATAATAAAAAATAATAATAATAAGTATAAGATAATAATAATAATGCTAGTGGTTATAATATTGTTTTTAGTATTATTATTGTTATTATCATCATTATTATTTTTTGACTGGTAGTATAATTGCAAAAAATAATTATTATAACAGTAATAATTACAGTAATAACGATAACAATTGCAATAATGATGATAATAATTTCAATAATGATGATAATGATGATGATAATGATGATAATGATGATAATGATGATGATAACGATAATAATGATGATAATCATGATAATGATGATGATAATAACAGGAATTGTGTCCATATATAATATAAAAAAGGTATAAGAAAACATTCCCAAAAGTCGAAAAAAGCGGCAAAATCTAGCGAAATATAGCCTTTTGAGAGTATACTCCAAAATGACGTTTTTTCGATTTCTTTGGTGATTTCGGCAATTTTTAGGGTAATAATGATAATAATTACCAGAATTGTATTAATCATAACAATAATGATGATAAAAGTGAGAATAAAGAGATTTTTGATAACATTTGAAAAATTATTAAAATTATTATTATTATATTATTTTTTATTATTATTATGTATTATTATTATTATTATTATTATTTATTTTATTATTATTATATATTATTATTTTTATATATATATCTAATTATTAGTATCATTGCCAAAAAAATCTATTATATCTGTAATAATAACAATAATAATTAATAAGTATAAGTATAATAATAATAATGCTATTGGTTATAATATTGTTATTTGTATTATTATTGTTTTTACTATTATTATTGTTGTGGTTTTTAGTATTATTGCAAAAATATATACTATAACTCCAATAATTGCAATAATAATGATAACAATTGGGAATAATGATGATAATAATTGCAATAATGATGATTAATGATGAGTGATAATGATGATAATGATGATGATAACGATAATAATGATGATAATCATGATAACGATGATGATAATAACAGGAATTGTGTCCAATATAATATAAAAAAGGGTATAAGAAAAACATTCCCAAAAGTCGAAAAAGCGGCAAAATCTAGCGAAATATAGCCTTTTTAGAGTATACTCCAAAATGACGTTTTTTTCGATTTCTTTGGTGATTTCGGCAATTATTAGGGTAATAATGAAAAAAATAACCAGAAATGTAATAATCATAACAAAAATGATGATAAAAGGAGAATAAAGAGAATTTTGATAACATTTCAAATTATTAAAATTATTATTATTTATTATTTTTTATTATTATTATTATTATTATTATTATTATTATTATTATTTTTATTATCTTAATTTTTAGTATTATTGCCAAAAAAACTATTTTATCTGTTTTAAAAAACAATAATAATAATAAGATAAGTATAATAATAATAATGTAGTGGTTATAATATTGTATTAGTATTATTTTTGTTTTTATCATTATTATATTTTGGCTGGTAGTATAATTGCAAAAAAATAATTATTATAAAAAGTAAAAAATTACAGTAATAACGATACTAATTAAGATAATGATATAAATAAGTAATTATAAAATCATTATTATTGTTATTATTATTGTTTTAACGATTATTATTGTTGTGGTTATTATATTTTGCAAAAATATATACTATAACTCCAATAATTGCAATAATATGAGACCAATTGCAATAAATGATGATAATAATTGCAATAATGATGATATTGATGATGTAATGATGATAATGATGATAATGACGAATGATACGAATATACATGATATATCATAATAATGATGATGGATAATACGGAATTGTGTCCATATATCATATAAAAGTATAAGAAAAACATTCCCAAAGTCGACAAGCGGCAAAATCTAGCAGAAAAATATAGCCTTTGAGATTATACTCCAAAATGGCCGCTTTTTTCGTTTCTTTGGTGATTTCGGCATTATTAGGTAATAAGAACTATTTACCAGAATTGTATTAATCATAACAATAAATGCTGATAAAAGTGAGAATAAAGAATAATTTTGATAACTTTTGAATCTTATTTAAAATTATATTATTATTTTTATTATTATTATTATTATTATTATTATTATTATTATTATTATTATTATTATTATTATTAATTATTATTATTATTACTATTATCTTATTTTATTAGTATTATTGGCAAAAATCTAATTATAGATGTAATAATAACAAATAATATAATAGTATAAGTATAATAATAATATGCTCAAGGTGGTTATATTATTGTTATTAGTATTATTATTGTTATCATCATTATTATTATTTGTACTGTTAGTATAATTGCAAAAATATTATTATAAACAGTAATATTACAGTAATAACGATACTAATTAAGCTAATGATATAAATAATAATTATAAAATCGTATTATTTTTATGTATTATTGTTTTACTATTATTATTGTGGTGGTTTATAGTATTATTGTAGAAATATATACTATACTCCAATAATTGCAATAATCATGATAACAACTTGCAATAATGATGATAATAATTGCAATAATGATGATAATGATGATGATAATGAGGATAATGATGTGATAATGTAATGTAACGATATAGTGTGATCATCATGATAATGATGATGATAATAACGGAATTGTGTCCATATTAATATAAAAAAAGGTATAAGAAACATTCCCAAAGTCGAAAAAGCGGCAAATCTAGCGAAATTTATAGCCTTTTGAGAGTAACTCCACATAACGTTTTAATCGATTTCCTTTGGTGGATTTCGGCAATTATAGGTAATAATGATAATAACTTACCAGAATTGTATTAATTCCTTAACATATGATGATAAAAGTGAGAGATAAGAGATTTGATAACATTTTGAATATTATTACAATTATTATTATTATTATTATTATTATTACTTACATTATTATTATTCTTATTATTATTATTACTATTATCTTATATTAGTATTATTGCCAAAAATCTATTATATCTGTAATAATAACAATAATAATAATAAGTATAAGTAATAATCATTATAATGCTAGTGGTTATAATATTGTTATTATTATTATTATTGTTATTATCATCATTTTATAATTTGTACTGGTATGTATAATTGCAAAAATAATTATTATAACAGTAATATTACAGTAATAACGATACTAATTAAGATAATGATATAAATACATAATTAATAAAATCGTTATTAGTGTTGTATTAATTGTTTATTGTTATTATTATTGTTGTGGTTATTAGTATATTGTCAAAATTATACTATACCTCCAATAATTGCAATAATATGATACAATTGCAATAATGATGATAATAATTGCAATAATGATGATAATGATGATAATAATGATGACATGATAATAATAATAATGATAACGATGAATAATGATGATAATCATGATAATGATTATTGAGTATAACGAGGAATTGTGTCCAAATCTAATATAAAAAAGGTATAAGAAAAACCATTCCCAAAAGTCGACAAAAGGCGGCAAAATCTGCGAATATAGCCTTTTGAGAGTATACTCCAAAATGACGTTTGTTCGATTTTCTTTGGTGATTTCGGCCATTATTAGGGTAATAATGAAATAATTAACGCAGAATTGTATAATCATAACCATAATGATGATAAAGTGAGAATAAGAGGAATTTTTATACATTTGAAGTTATAAACTTATTATTATTATTATTATTATATTTCTATTATTATTATTATTAATAATATAATCTTAATTAGTATTATTAAAGCAAAAAAAACTATTAAATCTGTAATAATAACAAGTAATAATAATAAGTATAAGTATAATATAATAATGCTATGGTTATAATATTGTTTATTAGTATTATTATTGTTTATTATCATCATTATTATTATTTGTACTAGTAAGTATAATTGCAAAATACTTATTATAACTAGTAATAATTAAGTAATAAAGATACTAATTAAGATATGATTAATAATAATTATAAATCGGTTATTATTGTTATATTAGTGTGTTTGTAGTAATCTCGACCCATCAGACGAGAATGGAATGAAGAGTTCCCCTTCCCGGCTGCAAACTTTTGGCCGTCATGACTGTATACGGGTCCAGTGAAGATGGGGGAGAGAGATGTCTTTATGATCGGCTTTGCATTTGTTTTATGTCATAATTTCTTGTCTTTTTAATTAGTTTTAATTAAAATTCTATCCACTTTTCTTTTTATCCATTTGTATTGGAGAGGCACATTATGGTGTCTGGGGCTAATCATAGTATGGAGTTCTTCTTTTATCATGGTTCATTTTAACTAACTACATTATTTTTTATGTCAGCCTTGTAAATCATGCCTTTTAAAAGAAGTAATATCTTGAATTTCGGAAAGGGTAAAGACACCGCCCTCTTTTTCAGAGGAATGCAGCCGTTCACCTGTTTGACCGGCGAGATTTCGGTCCCCTTAATATCATCTTACTTGTGGGGAGGTGTATATATATAGGCCGGGGCAGCCTGTCCAGGGAGGGGAGAGCATTTTGGGTCGTGAGCTGCAGTCGTGATGGGTTCCTGTCGTAGGTAGTAACGAGGGCTATAGGCGGTAAAGGTGGCATTTTAAACCTTTTTTTCTCTGTATCTTGATAGGGTGATGTGCTTCTCTTTACTTTTTTTATCTCTTAAGTGGGTTTAACTCCGCATTTTGAATTTGTCTTATTCTATCAGCATCTTAAGTTTTAAAATATTTTACACCTGTTTATTTCAACGTGTTTTTAATAAACTCTTTTTTGTAAAAATAATTGAATACTTTTAGACCCCATCAATGCCATCCCTCCGTTTTGTCTATTTAAACCTTTTGTCGAATTAACCCAAAGTAATTTTGAAACGCCAGGTCTGGCGCTGCTTCAATCTGGCTTTATTAGATTGTAAAGAATTAGGTAGAATTTAAGGCAAACAAGAACCCCCCCCCCGTTTAATCTGGGCATATACCCCATAGGATTATTTAAACTTCCGAGTTCAAATCCTTAAATTGATTTCTCGACTTCAGGTCACACGCACTCCATCTCGGATGTAACCACGCTAACCATTGTTTTTGAGCCCCTTGAGCCTTGGGTAACTTCTATACACTACACTTGCTTCCCTATCACTTCATTTCACCCTTCAACACGCCTCTTCCTTTTAAGACATATACCCCTCCGCGGTTCCTGGACGAATTATAACCAGGTGGTGGCAGTTAGACCTGGACCAATGATCGACGGTCAATCTTGCTTGCATATCGCTACATTATTACTATTATTATTGTTTGGTGTTATTAGTATTATTGCAAATATATACTATACTCCAATATTGCATAATCATGATAACATTGCATAATGATGATAATAATTGCATAAATGATGATAATGATGAATGATATGATGATAATGATGAAGATGATGATAATGATGATAATGATGATGATAACGATCATAAGATGATAATCATGATAATGATGATGAATGATAATAACCTGAATTTTGTCATATATAATAACAAACAGTATAAGAAAAACATATCCCAAAAGTCGAAAAAGCGGCAAAATCTAGCGAAATATAGCCTTTTTGAGAGTATACTCCAAAATGAGTTTTTCGATTTGTTTGGTGATTTTCGGCAATTATTATGGGTATAATTGATAATAATTACCAGAATTGTATTATCATAACAATAATGATGATAAAAAAAGTGAGATTAAAGAGATTTTTATAACTTTGATATTATTAAAATTTTTATTATTATTATTATTATTATTATAATTATTATTATTTTATTATTATTATTATTTTTATGATTTTTATTATTACTATTATCTTAATTATTAGTATTATTTGCCAAAAAATCTAATTATATTCCCCCTTGTTAATAATAACAATAATAATAATAAGTATAAGTCTAATAATATATGCTAGTGTTATATTATTGTTATTAGTATTATTATTGTTATTATCAATCATTATTATTATTTGTACTGGTAAGTAAATAATTGCAAAAATAATTACTATAACAGTAATAATTTACAGTAATACGATACTAATTAAATAATGATATAAATAATAATTATAAAATCGTTATATTGTTTTATTATTGTTATTACTATTATTATTGTTGTGGTTATTGGTATTATTGCAAAAATATATACTATTAACTCCAATAATTGCAATATAATATAACAATTGCAATAATGATGTAATAATTTCAATAATGATGAAATGATGATGTTAATGATGATAAGATGATAATGAATGATGATAACTGATATAATGCTGATAATCATGATGATGATGATGATAATACAATAATTGTGCCATATATGATATAAAAAACGTATAAGAAAAACATTCCCAAAAGTCGAAAAAGCGGCAAAATCTAGCGAAATATAGCCTTTGAGAGTATACTCCAAAATGACGTTTTTCGATTTCTGTGATTCGCATTATTGAGGGTAATAATGATTTAAAAATTACAGAATTGTATTAATCATAACAATAATGATGTAAAAGTGAGAAAAAGAGAATTTTATAAATTGAATATATTAAAACTTATTTTTAATTATGATTATCATTATATAATTGTTATTATTATTATTATTTTATATTTATTAATTATTTTATATTATCTTAATTTAGTATTATTTCAAAAATCTATTATATCTGTAATAAATAACAATAAAAATAATAAGTATAATAATAATAATGCTATGGTATAATTTGTGTATTAGTATTATTATTGTATATAATCATTATTATTATTTGTACTGGTAGTATAATTTCAAAAATAATTTATTATAACAGTAATAATTACAGTAATAAACGATACTAATTAAGATAATGAATAAATAATAATTATAAAATCGTTTAATTATATTATTATGTTATTATTTATTTGGTGGTTATTAGTATTATTGAAAAATATATACTATAACTCCAATAATTGCAATAATAATGATAAAAATTGCAATAATGATGATAAAATTGCAATAATGATGGTAATGATGATGATATGATATAAGATGATGATAACGATAATAATGATGATAATCATGATAATGATGATGATAATAACAGGAATTGTGTCCATATAAAAATATAAAAAAGGTATAAGAAAAACATTCCCAAAAGTTGAAAAAGCGCAAAATCTAGCGAAATATAAGCCTTTTGAGATATAAAATGGGTGTTTTTTCGATTTCTTTGGTATTTCGGCAATTATTAGGTAATAATGATAATAATTACCAGAATTATATTAATCATAAACAATAATGATGATAAAAGTGAGAATAAAAGAGAATTTTATAAACATTTAATATATTAAAATTATATTATTATTATTATTATTATTATTATTATTATTATTATTATTATTATTATTATTTTTTACTATTATCTTAATTATTAGTATTATTGCCAAAAAATTATTATATCTGTAATAATAACAATAATTAAAATAAGTATAAGTATAATTTAAAAATAATGCTAGTGGTTATAATATTGGGTTTTTAGATTATATTGTTATTATCATCATTATATTTTTTGTATGGCGTATAATTGCAAAAATAATTATTATAACAGTAATAATTACTAAAACGTACTAATTAAATAATGATATAAAAAATAATATAAAATC
>NW_023639147.1:10000-12339 GCF_015228065.2 Penaeus monodon
AAAAAAAAAAAAAAACACCGGGCGGAAGGCAATGGCAAACCACCGCTCTAAATTGCCAAGAAAAATCATGGAAGCCCATGATCGCCAAGGCCGCGGTGGCCGAATGGTTAGAGCAACGGACTCAGACTGTTACGACGGCAATCTGAGTTCGAGGTTCGAGTCACCGACCGCCGCGTTGTTCCCTTGGGCAAGGAACTTCACCTCGATTGCCTACCTAGCCACTGGGTGGCCAAGCCAGCCCAAGTCAGTGCTGGTCCCATGCCCGGATAAAATAGAGAGAATGATTACCACGGCGGTTCATGTCTGAGCCGCCGTGGTCACAGCATGATACTTAGTTTTTTCATGTTGTGATGCTCTTGGAGTGAGTACGTGGTAGGGTCCCCAGTTCCTTTCCACGGAGAGTGCCGGTGTTACCTTTTTAGGTAATCATTCTCTCTATTTATCCGGGCTTGGGACCAGCACTGACTTGGGCTGGCTTGGCCACCCAGTGGCTAGGTAGGCAATCGAGGTGAAGTTCCCCGCACAAGGGAACAACGCGCCGGCCGCGACTCGAACCCTCGAACTCAGACTGCCGTCGTGACAGTCTCGAGTCTGACACTATAACCACTCGGCCACCGCGGCGCTATTATATATATATATATATATATATATATATATCTATATATGTATGTATATATATATATATATATACTGTATATATATATATATATATATATATATATATATATATATATATATATATATATATATATATATATATATATATGTGTGTATATATATATATATATAATATATTATATATATATATATACATATATATATATATATATATATATATATATATATATATATATATATATATATAAATATATATATATATATATATATATATATATATATATATATGTGTGTGTGTGTGTGTGTGTGTGTGTGTGTGTGTGTGTGTGTGTGTGTGTGTGTGTGTGTGTGTGTTAGCCAACTTTCCAACTGTAAGTACGTTCGTTCGCGCTTGTGTGTATTTCTACATTCTCTCTCCCACTCTCTCTTATAACAGTGTATATGCGTGGTATAGCCTAAAGGCATATCCTATTTCCTTTGGAGCTGCCATAATAGTAAGTGGTTGATAAGTGGAGAATGGAAAGAGAGAGAGGGAGAGTATATATGTATGTATGGGTGTATGTATGTATGTGTATATATATATACATACATATATATATATATATATATATATATATATATATATATATACATATATATATGTATGTATGTATGTATATGTGTATATATGTGGCCGCCGAAGAACGCCTATGATTTGTCAATGGGTGTGGGGTGACTGATACCACTGCGTAGCACTCGCTTAAGGTTTATTCAGTAGCGGTCAAACCTGTTAATTAATACATCGATTATAGGAATGTGTGCATACAATACATAAAACCACTAATAACAATATATATTAGATTATAGATAAAGAACTTCCTACAATACTGGATACATACGCATTGCGGGAACAGTCAGAATATCAGCTGATTCCAGTATGCTATGGGCGTCTTGACGGCACGGAGGTTCTCCTCGAACTGCCCTCACCCTTTAAACATACATATGCTACGACGTCAAGTAACATTCTACTTCATATGTTATACATTAGTTGGGTCACGACCCCACTATCTTCCAGCATCGATCACATGAAGAGCCACCATCACTTCCTAGGGGACGACCCCTCACACAAACAAGTTCTGACAGGTCAGCTCTTATGGCTGATACGGACCATGTGTTGATCCGGCGGTCACAGCCGACTAGGCCTCCTCGAGGAGGTTGTGACACAGAAGATGAATTTTATACAATACAACCTCTCCGATTGCAGTGTTACAGAATAAGTGATATACAGAATATATGATACACCATAATATGAAGTATGTGATATACCAGCGGCGGCTACACTCCCCCCTTTGCTCCACTGTGGAGCAACCAAATAATCCCGGGTTAGGATAATGATACTTCTAAGAGGCATAACTTCACTATGGGTCTGATGAGGATTCCAGAACTAGTCCGGACTTTGGTCTTTCTCACGAGTCTATCTTCACCGGCTATAGTCTCTGTCACCCTCCCTAGCCCCCACTGATTCCTGGGAGTATGTCGTTCGACAATGAGGACAAGGTCTCCTTCCTGAAGATTTCTGGATGGCTTCAACTGTTTCTGTCTCATCCTCAATGTGTTCAGGTATTCAGCTTTCCATCATCTCCAGAACCTATCTGCTAGGACTTGTGCATGGATCCAGGCTCGCCCATATGTGTTGTCAAGTGAAGCATTGTCATTTGTCTGGCATCTTATCCTCGGACTAT
>NW_023639148.1:7500-12500 GCF_015228065.2 Penaeus monodon
CTCTCTCCTTTAATATCAACAAAAAGTGAATTTATAAGTCTAATTAAAAGCAAAAATTATTCTCCTTATTTCTCATCCCAAATCAAAGAATCTTAGTTTATATTTTATTAAAACATGAAAATCGTAGAGAAAAAAAAAATTGGGGCTTTTAGTAAAGCAGCTCAAAATTTAAAACTACCTTTTATGAGAAGCCATGCATTTCATATATTTCTTTTTAATTAGCGGGAGCGATGAGGACCACATTTTTGTTCTCCTACTGCTTTGCCTCTTTCTTTTTTTGATATTTGTCTTTTTTTTCTCTTTCCTCTCCCTTTTATCTGGATCTCTTTGTGGCTTATTTTCTGTCTATTTGCCCGTATCATATATATATATATATATATTATTTTATATATAAATATATATTATTATATATATATAATATATATTATAAAATATATATATATATTATATATATATATATATATATTATAATATATATATATTATTTTTGCTACAGTATATGTTTGTGTGTTTGTGTGTTTGGGGTTTTTTGGTTTGTGTGTGTGTGTGTGTGTGTGTTTGGGGGTGTGTGTGGTGTGTGTGTGTGTGTTTTTGTGTGTTTTTGTGGTGTGTGGGTGTGTTGTTGGTGTGTGGTGTGTGTGTGTGTGGTGTGTGTGTGTGTGTGTGTTTGTGTGTGTGTGGTGTGTTGTGAAACCGTACCCCCTTGGCGTTGATCATCAGTTCCCCTTTGCATTATTCTTTTGATATTTGTACCGGGGTAACTTTTTTCTCCCCGGTGATTTTATCATTCCAAATTATTTTTAGACGCGGCCTTCCTCCTGAACTTTTTCCCTTTAAACTTTTTCCGAGAATTATATATATAATTTTAATATTATATATATATATATAATATTATATATAATATATAATTTTATATATTGTATATATTATTTGCGTGTGTTTGTTTTTGTGTGTGTTTTGTTTTTTGTGTGTGTTTTGTTTTTTGGTGTGTGTGTGTGTGTGTGTGTGTGTGTGTGTGTGTGGTATATATATATATAATATATATATATATATATATATACTATATATATAATATATCTATATATCTGTGTGTGTGTGTGTGTGTGTGTGTGTGTGTGTGTATACTATATATGTAATATATATATATCTATATATATCTAATATCATATTATATCTATATATATATATATATATATATCTATATATATAATCTATATATATATATATATGGTCCTATATATGGCCCATATATATATGGGCCTTGCCAGTCCTCCTTCCCCCAGATAACTCTCTGGCAACGCCCTTAATAAATGGATATGCTGGGGGGAGGGGCACGGTCCCTCCCACCCAGGAAGCAAGACGGGCTGTGGGTCCCGTTGTGAGCGCAAATGTCAGGGCGCAGGATGGGAACGAGAGTTACTTGGCCCACCTTCGCCTCGGCAGGAGCCAATCCACCATGAAGTTTGTGAGGCAAAGCCCTCGGGAACCCCACAGGCGGACAGGGGGCCCCACAGCCCGCCGACCCCCTTTATTCAGCTTCTAGCGATCTTGCGATGACGTCCTTCCCACAGCATCCTAAGGTGACCATTTCTGCAGCAAGATCCTCCTTCAGTGCCGTGTTGGTTATCGTCGGTCTGACTGCTATATATAGTTGGGGAACCAGATTATACATGTAAGGGCCAAATGAAGATTACGAGGACATGAGGACTAGCATTAAGCCGAAAAGGACCTGGATGAGATCTGCGAGGCCGTGTGGACGAGGACGCCGTCGAATTAGGCCTGGACGAGGACTACAAGGAAGTCTAGACAAATCCGAAGTCAAGGAGGACCTGTGCGAGACCTTCGAGGACGTGTGGACATCGAGGATAGACAGATTACACCGAGGACCAGGAAGATGAGGACGACAGGGACGAGCAGCTACGAAGGTGCACCACAGACAATGCACGTGAAAATGAGATGACCAGCCAAGTTAGGTAAATCTAAGGCGCCTCGAGGGTGAGGCGTGAGTAGGTGGCCAAGCAATATGGCATATACATAAGCCTATTTCTGTAAGCCATTTTCCCAGTAAACCACGTGGCTGTTTACCACGTGGCTCCAAGTCCACATTGTCATCTACGTCCTCAGTGAGGACGTAGATGACAATGTTATCTGACCTTGCCTGACCTGACAGTTCGTGCCTAGTTCCTGGCGTGGTAAGGTCGGCCTAGCCTTTGTCTCAGGTAGGTTGGCCTGACATGTGACCCTGTGCTCACCGCCTTACCCATAGTGTGTTCCCTTACTGTGCTGTACTTTTCATCAATAAAGAGTCAAACCATATTACCAATATCACTACCCCTGCTAACTGTTGTAATAGGGTTTTGAACCCGTTACAATATATATATCATTATTATCATCAAGGGGCTAACGCCGACGGGGGCGCATGGTCGCATCCACCCTTCGCTTCCAACCACGAGGGTCCCCCATGGCGAGTCTCCAGGCAGGCCCTCGACCCATCTCTAATTCCTTGTGACAGGTCTCGTCGAGCTGCCAAAGCAGGACTCTTCCACCCAGGGTTGTCTTATAAAGAGACAACCTGATGGGCAGGGTCATCCGCAGGGAAGCGAGCAAGGTGCTGCCCATATAGCCTGAGTTGGCGATCCTGGATTATGCAAGTAACAGGTCCCATGCCAGTCTGATGGTATAACCGTAGGTTGGACATGTGGTCTTGCCAACTGTACCCCATGATCCGGCTAAGGGAATTGTTACAAAAGGCATCAAGATGAGACTCCAAGACACTGGATAGCATCCAGGTTTCGCTTCCATAGAGCAAAACTGGCTGTATCAAGGCCTTGAAGACACGTAACTTGGTCCTTCTGCATAGGTACCGACATCTCCAAATGCTCTTGTTGATCGAGTTCATGGCTCCTGTTGCCAAACCGATCTTTCTATTGACTTCTTGGTCTGACAGCACAGAGATATGGACTACACTACCAAGGTATGTAAAACTCTCTGTAACTTCAATGTCCTCACCGTAAGCATGGATCGACTGAATAGGTTCCCCTAACAGGCCTCCAAAGTCCTGAATCTTGGTCTTGGCCTAAGGGCTTCGTCTCATTGCTAAATGCACCAAGAGCCGCCACCAGTGACTCCAGGGACTAAGATAGGATAGCAACATTGTCGGCAAAGTCAAGGTCTGAGACCTTGATATTGCCCATTGTTGCTCCACACTGACTTTGGCTAGTAGCTCTGCCAATTATCCAGTCCATACAGGTGTTGAAAAGTGTTGGTGCAAGGACACAGCCTTGCCTCACCCCTGAATTAACAGGGAAGAAGTTAAGTTTGACAGACCCCCAATACACTTTACAGCATTTTCAGTACTAGTATAAAGGCTTGCTATCAGGACAATAATCTGTGTTGGAATTTCCCTGAGTCTCAGGATCTCCCATAGCGATTCATGATGCACCAAGTCAAATGCCTTCTTGAGGTCGATGTAGGCTGCAAGCAACCCATGACCAAACTCTCGACGGTGTTCCACAATTACTAGAAGCACTAGTATTCGGTCTATTGTGGACTTGCCATGAGTGAATCCAGACTGCTCTGGTCTCTGCTGCCTCAGTAGGTGGTCGCAGATCCGTTTCAGAAGAATGTGGGCGAAAACTTTACCTGGTATGCTGAGCAGTGTAATGCCACGGTAGTTGTTACAGTCCCAACACCCCCCTTTCCCCTTCCAGAGAGGGATGACCACGCCCCTCAACAGGTCAGGAGGAATGGTACCAGACTGCCAGATGGTAGTCAAGACTGTATGCTGTATGCAAGCCCCAGGCCATAGGTTCACCCCCAACCTTTAGGAGTTCAGCAGGGATATTACATTTGCCTGCAGCTTTCCCACTCTTCAGCTTGGAAACCGCCATCCTAACTTCCGTCATGGTAGGAGGTTCCTCATTGATGGGTGGGTCCAGCACAGGTATTGTGACATCGCTTGCATTCAAGCTAACTGTTAGAGGGTCTACCTGGTACAACTCCTCAAAAATACTCAGCCCAACGTTCAAAAACCCCTTGATCTGAGATGATCCGTCCATCCGCTGATCTGACTGCAGCCATCTGCAAAGAAGGCTTAGAGTTCAGCTTTCTCAGGGCTTGGTAGACAGGGCGAAGGTCGTTTACCAAGAAATGGCCTTCAACCTCCTCAGCAAGATTCCTGATGAACTGTTCCTTGTCCCTTCTCAGCAGTGTCCGAGCCCTACGCACCAAGAAGCGATGCAAGATCTGATTGCCGTTCAGCTGAGCCATGCAACACACTTCAGTGGCCTCCAATGTCTCCAGGGAGATGAATTTCTGCCTTGCCCTTGGGCTGCTTCGAGTGTTTCGCGCTTGAAGAACTTCAGAGCAATTGGGTCTGTCAGAATATCAGGATCTGTGAATCGGTCAGTGACTGCCATGGTGATCCCATGGGCACACTCCTCCTCCCTTAGTCTGTCCAAGTGAAACATGCTAGAGTGGCCACTGGTGGGACGGGGAATTTTGAAGTGGACCCATAGGGTAGCTACAACCAGCCTATGGTCAGTGCCACAGAACTCGGCACTCTGCAGTTCTGGAGGATCCTCCATCGCGTGCTGACAAGAATGGGGTCGATCTCCTTGGCCAATGTACACGAATCGCTATACCATGTCCAGTGATGCAGATTGGAGTGCTGGTACCAGGAGCCAGAGATCCTCATTCTCTGGGACCTAGCAAAGTCCCGGAGAAGGAGGCTGTTCTCGCTGCTGGGGTCAGCTCCCGAGACATGGGGGCCGACAGACATCTCATAACCAGTTCAGTCACAGCCAGATACTGCATTGAAGTCACCCAGAACAATGCGAATATCTCGCCGGGGCAATTGTCTGCCACAGATGCGAGTTTGGCATAGAACGCCTCTTTCACATTGTGTTTACAAACATCAGTAAGAGTGTATACAGCAATAAGAGACATGAAGCCAAAGGCATGCTTCAGTCTCAGTGCCATAATATGCTCATCAACCGGTG
>NW_023639148.1:15000-18329 GCF_015228065.2 Penaeus monodon
ATATATATATAAATATATATATATATATATATAATATAGGTGTGTGTGTGTGTGTGTGTATGTGTATATGTATATATATATATAAAATATTATATATAATATATATATAATATATATTATTTTATATTATATTTTATAATATATATATATGTATGTATGTATGTATCTGTAGGCCGGGGTGGCCGAGTGGTTAGAGCGTCGGACTCAAGACTGTCACGACGGCATCTGAGTTCGAGGGTTCGAGTAAATGATCGGCGCGTTGTTCCCTCGGGCAAGGAATTTCACCTCGATTGCCTACCTACCCCAACTGGGTGGCCAAGCCAGCCCAAGTCAGTGCTGGTCCCAAGCCCGGATAAGATAGAGAGAATGATTACCTAAAAGGTTACACCGGCACTCTCCGTGGAAAGGAACTGGGGACCCTACCACTTTACTCACATTCCAAGACCCATCAGGCATGAAAAAAAATTACAATCAAGTATCATGCTGTGACCACGGCGGCTCAGACATGAACCTACCGTAAAAAAAATAAAAAATTTAAAAATGTATGTATGTTGTGTGTGTGTGTGTATGTTATATATATATATATATTTTATTTTATATATATATATATATATATTTTATATATATATATATATATATATAATATATATCTGTGTGTGTGTGTGTCTGTGTGTGTGTGTGTGTATGAAATTATACATGGGGCGGCAGAGCGAGTATATGACTGGGGGGGGGCGAATGTCAAAATTCAGAGATTTCAATTTTTTTTTCAAAAAAAGCAAATATGATAACCTGTCATCGGTGGCGAAGCGAGTCTTTGCCTTGGGGGAGGGGGATTCGAAAATCAAAAGCTTAAGACATATTTAAAAAATAGTAAACATGACATTCTGCACAAAAAATATTCAATAAGTTCCAAAAAGAACTTTATTTACTGGGCCCTTTACAGTTGTAAGTTCCCTCACAACATTTAATAGATATTTTTTTTTTTCAAATTAATCTGGATTTCCCTTTAACAGATGTAGACTGCGAAAGTCAATTCCGCGGCAGTTCCAGGCAGATTACTTTCCAGGAAGTAGAACAAAAAAGTTTTTATAATGTTATACAATATGCTGTCATTTTATATGAGATATAAACTTCCTCTGCCCTTTATTGGTGATTTTATCTGTGTCGGTATGTGTTTTTTAAATTTTTTTCATCCAAGACGTGCCTGGAACATAACTCATAGGTTTTTTCATTACCCATTATTTCCCTATATATGTTCTGATACTGATACTGTAGGTCTGTAATATGATTACACCAAAAAACAAATAATCAGAAAATAACTCTGTAATTTAAAAAAAAAACTTTTTCGCTTTTTTAAGTAATGCATAGTTTGGGTGATCTTTTAGACAAAAAGCGCCTTTCACACACCAACATGCGCATGGACACAGTTCTCAATGATTATATACTTAGCACATCAGTGTAAATTTAGTTCTGCGTCAAAAAAAATAATACCCAGAAGTAATATATCCATATGGCTTCACAATTCATGTGTGTGGTCCCAAGCCCGGATAGATAGAGAGAATGATTACCTAAAAGGTAACACCGGCACTCTCCGTGGAAAGGAACTGATGACTCTAAACCCCGTACTCACTCCAAGAGCATCACAACATGAAACTACAATTAAGTATCATGCTGTGACCACGGCGGGTCAAATTTGAACCTACCGTAAAAAAATATATAAATGAATAGATAGATAAACAGAGAAATAGATAAATAAACACACACACACACACACACACACACACACACAGCAGGTGTCGTAGGGGAAGTCACCGCCATGGTACAAACCGCGGTTGATTGGGAAGGGTATCCAATCAGGCAAGGGTGGCACTGCCATATAACCTCTCACGTAATGAATTGAGAGAGGCCTATGTCCTGCAGTGGAATGAATGGCTGTTAAAAAAAATTTATATATACAAATATATTATATATATATATATATATATATATATATTATATATAATATATATATATATGTATATATAATTTTTTTTAACAGCCATTCATTCCACTGCAGGACATAGGCCTCTCTCAATTCATTACTGAGAGGTTATATGGCAGTGCCACCCTTGCCTGATTGGATACCCTTCCCAATCAAACCCCGGTTTTTTACCATGGCGGTGACTTCCCCTCGCACCTGCGTTTGAATTCTCAAGGCGATATGTCGTTTTCTGGGTAGGCAATCGAGGTGAAGTTCCTTGCCCAAGGGAACAACGCGCCGGCCGGTGAGTCCCAATCCTCGAACTCCCCCATTGCGTCGCGACAGTCTTGAGTCCGATGCTCCAAAACCCCTCGGCCACCGCGGCCTCTATATATATATATATATATATATATATATATATATATAATATATATATTATATATAAATATATATATATATATATATTGTGTGTGTGTGGTGTGTGGTGTGTGTTGTGTGTGTGTGTGTGTGTGGTGTGTGGGGGTGTGTGTGTGTGTATATATATATATTATATATATTATATATATATATATATATTATATATATATATACATATATATATATGAATGTGTAACACACACACACACACACACCACACACACCACACACACACACACACACACACACACACACACACACACACACACACACACACACACACATACATATATAAAATATATATATATATATATATATATATATATATATATTATATATATAATATATATATATATATATACGTGTTGTGTTTTGTGTGTGTATATATATATAATATATATATATATATATATATATATATATATATATATAATATATATATTATATATATATATATATATATTGGTGTGTGTGGTTGTGTGTGGTGTGTGTGTGTGTTTGTGTGTGTGTGTGGTGTGTGTCTGTATATACATATTTTTGTGTCTGTGTGTGGATATATATATATATATATATTATATATATATATATATATATATATATAATTTTATATATAATATTTTATATATATATATTATATATATTTAAAATATATATAATATATATATATATATATATGCTATGTGTGCGTGTTTGTTTTATTATATATATATATATATATTTATATATATGTATATATATATTTGTTTTTATATATATTTATATGTAGATATATATAGTTTTTTTTTGGTGTGTTATGTTGTGGTGTTTGTTTGTGTGTTGTTGTGGGGGTGTGTGTGTGTTGTTGGTGTGGTGTTGGATGTGTTGTTTTGGTGTGTGTGTGGGGTGTGTGGGTGAGTGTGTGTGGTGTGTGTGGGTTGTGTGTGTGTGTGTTGTGGTGTGTGTGTTGGGGGTT
>NW_023639148.1:18429-20929 GCF_015228065.2 Penaeus monodon
TTTTTTTTGTTTTTTGTTTTTGTGTGTGTGTGTTTTGTGTGTGTTTGTGGTGTGTGTGTTTTTTGTGTGTGTGTTTGTGTGTGTTTTTGTTTGTGTGGTGTGTGTGTGTGTTGTGTGTGTGTGTGTGTGTGTGTGTGTGTTTGTTGTGGGGTGTGTTTGTGTGTGTGTTGTGTGTGTGTGAAACCGTACCCACTTGGACGTTGATCATCGGGCTCCTCTTTGCATTATTCTTTTGAATATTTGTACCGGTGTAACTTTTTCTCCCGGTGATTTCATCAGTCCATTAATGTATTTTAGACGCGTGCTTTCCTCCTGAACTTTTTCCTTCAAACTTTCCCGAGAATTATATATATATATATATATATATATATATATATATATATATATATATATATATATATATATATATTTTATATAGTATAATATATGTGTGCGTGTGTGGGGTGTGTGTGTGTGTGTGTGTTGTGTGTGTTTTGTGGTGTGTGTGTGTGTGTGTGTGTGTGTGGTGTGTGTGTGTGTGTTATATATATATATATATATATATATATATTTTAAAATATATATATTATATATATATATATCTGTGTGTGTGTGTGTGTGTGTGTGTGTGGTGTGTATATATATATGTATATATATATTATATATATATATATCATATATATATATATATATATAAAATATATATATATACATATATATACATACATACTATATATTGAGACACACACACACACATATATATATATTTTATATATATAAAATATATTTTATATATATATATATATATATAATATATATATATATATATGGTCCTATATAGGCCCATATATATATGGGCCTTGCCAGCCCTCCTTCCCCCAGATAACTCTCTGGCAACGCCCTTAATAAATGGATATGCTGGGGGAGGGGCACGGTCCCTCCCACCCGGGAAGAAAGACGGGCTGGGGGTCCCGTTGTGAGCGCAAATGTCAGGGCGCAGGATGGGAAGAGAGTTACTTGGCCCCCCTTCGCCTCGGCAGGAGCCAATCCACCATGAAGTTTTGTGAGGCAAAGCCCCGGGAACCCCACAGGCGGACAGGGGCCCCACAGCCCGCCGACCCCCTTTATTCGCTTCTAGCGATCTTGCGATGACGTCCTTCCCACAGCATCCTAAGGTGACCATTTCTGCAGCAAGATCCTCCTTCAGTGCCGTGTTGGTTATCGTCGGTCTGACTGCTATATATAGTTGGGGAACCAGATATACATGTAAGGGCCAAATGAAGATTACGAGGACATGAGGACTAGCATTAAGCCGAAAAGGACCTGGATGAGATCTGCGAGGCCGTGTGGACGAGGACGCCGTCGAATCTAGGCCTGGACGAGGACTACAAGGAAGTCTAGACAAATCCAAAGTCAAGGAGGACCTGTGCGAGACCTTCGAGGACGTGTGGACATCGAGGATAGACAGATTACACCGAGGACCAGGAAGATGAGGACGACAGGGACGAGCAGCTACGAAGGTGCACCACAGACAATGCACGTGAAAATGAGATGACCAGCCAAGTTAGGTAAATCTAAGGCGCCTCGAGGGTGAGGCGTGAGTAGGTGCCAAGCAATATGGCATATACATAAGCCTATTTCTGTAAGCCATTTTCCCAGTAAACCACGTGGCTGTTTACCACGTGGCTCCAAGTCCACATTGTCATCTACGTCCTCAGTGAGGACGTAGATGACAATGTTATCTGACCTTGCCTGACTACGTCGTGCCTAGTTCCGGGCGTGGTAAGGTCGGCCTAGCCTTTGTCTCAGGTAGGTTGGCCTGACATGTGACCCTGTGCTCACCGCCTTACCCATAGTGTGTTCCCTTACTGTGCTGTACTTTTCATCAATAAAGAGTCAAACCATATTACCAATATCACTACCCCTGCTAACTGTTGTAATAGGGTTTTGAACCCGTTACAATATATATATCATTATTATCATCAAGGGGCTAACGCCGACGGGGCGCATGGTCGCATCCACCCTTCGCTTCCAACCACGAGGGTCCCCATGGCGAGTCTCCAGGCAGGCCCTCGACCCATCTCTAATTCCTTGTGACAGGTCTCGTCGAGCTGCCAAAGCAGGACTCTTCCACCCAGGGTTGTCTTATAAAGAGACAACCTGATGGGCAGGGTCATCCGCAGGGAAGCGAGCAAGGTGCTGCCCATATAGCCTGAGTTGGCGATCCTGGATTATGCAAGTAACAGGTCCCATGCCAGTCTGATGGTATAACCGTAGGTTGGACATGTGGTCTTGCCAACTGTACCCCATGATCCGGCTAAGGGAATTGTTACAAAAGCATCAAGATGAGACTCCAAGGCACTGGATAGCATCCAGGTTTCACTTCCATAGAGCAAAACTGGCAGTATCAAGGCCTTGAAGACACGTAACTTGGTCCTTCTGCATAGGTACCGACATCTCCAAATGCTCTTGTTGATCGAGTTCATGGCTCCTGTTGCCAAACCGATCTTTCTATTGACTT
>NW_023639148.1:35929-39474 GCF_015228065.2 Penaeus monodon
CATAGGCTGGTTGTAGCTACCTATGGGTCCACTTCAAAATTCCCGTCCCACCAGTGGCCACTCTAGCATGTTTCACTTGGACAGACTAAGGGAGGAGGAGTGTGCCCATGGGATCACCATGGCAGTCACTGACCGATTCACAGATCCTGATATTCTGACAGACCCAATTGCTCTGAAGTTCTTCAAGCGCGAAACACTCGAAGCAGCCCAAGGGCAAGGCAGAAATTCATCTCCCTGGAGACATTGGAGGCCACTGAAGTGTGTTGCATGGCTCAGCTGAACGGCAATCAGATCTTGCATCGCTTCTTGGTGCGTAGGGCTCGGACACTGCTGAGAAGGGACAAGGAACAGTTCATCAGGAATCTTGCTGAGGAGGTTGAAGGCCATTTCTTGGTAAACGACCTCGCCCTGTCTACCAAGCCCTGAGAAAGCTGAACTCTAAGCCTTCTTTGCAGATGGCTGCAGTCAGATCAGCGGATGGACGGATCATCTCAGATCAAGGGGTTTTTGAACGTTGGGCTGAGTATTTTTGAGGAGTTGTACCAGGTAGACCCTCTAACAGTTAGCTTGAATGCAAGCGATGTCACAATACCTGTGCTGGACCCACCCATCAATGAGGAACCTCCTACCATGACGGAAGTTAGGATGGCGGTTTCCAAGCTGAAGAGTGGGAAAGCTGCAGGCAAATGTAATATCCCTGCTGAACTCCTAAAGGTTGGGGGTGAACCTATGGCCTGGGGCTTGCATACAGCATACAGTCTTGACTACCATCTGGCAGTCTGGTACCATTCCTCCTGACCTGTTGAGGGGCGTGGTCATCCCTCTCTGGAAGGGGAAAGGGGGGTGTTGGGACTGTAACAACTACCGTGGCATTACACTGCTCAGCATACCAGGTAAAGTTTTCGCCCACATTCTTCTGAAACGGATCTGCGACCACCTACTGAGGCAGCAGAGACCAGAGCAGTCTGGATTCACTCATGGCAAGTCCACAATAGACCGAATACTAGTGCTTCTAGTAATTGTGGAACACCGTCGAGAGTTTGGTCATGGGTTGCTTGCAGCCTACATCGACCTCAAGAAGGCATTTGACTTGGTGCATCATGAATCGCTATGGGAGATCCTGAGACTCAGGAAATTCCACACAGATTATGTCCTGATAGCAAGCCTTTATACTAGTACTGAAAATGCTGTAAAGTGTATTGGGGGTCTGTCAAACTTAACTTCTTCCTGTTAATCAGGGGTGAGGCAAGGCTGTGTCCTTGCACCAACACTTTTCAACACCTGTATGGACTGGATAATGGGCAGAGCTACTAGCCAAAGTCAGTGTGGAGCAACAGTGGGCAATATTAAGGTCTCAGACCTTGACTTTGCCGACAATGTTGCTATCCTATATGAGTCCCTGGAGTCACTGGTGGTGGCTCTTGGTGCATTTAGCAATGAGACGAAGCCCTTAGGCCAAGACCAAGATTCAGGACTTTGGAGGCCTGTTAGGGGAACCTATTCAGTCGATCCATGCTTACGGTGAGGACATTGAAGTTACAGAGAGTTTTACATACCTTGGTAGTGTAGTCCATATCTCTGTGCTGTCAGACCAAGAAGTCAATAGAAAGATCGGTTTGGCAACAGGAGCCATGAACTCGCATCAACAAGAGCATTTGGAGATGTCGGGTGGACCTATGCAGAAGGACCAAGTTACGTGTCTTCAAGGCCTTGATACAGCCAGTTTTGCTCTATGGAAGCGAAACCTGGATGCTATCCAGTGTCTTGGAGTCTCATCTTGATGCCTTTTGTAACAATTCCCTTAGCCGGATCATGGGGTACAGTTGGCAAGACCACATGTCCAACCTACGGTTATACCATCAGACTGGCATTGGGACCTGTTACTTGCATAATCCAGGATCGCCAACTCAGGCTATATGGGCAGCACCTTGCTCGCTTCCCTGCGGATGACCCTGCCCATCAGGTTGTCTCTTTATAAGACAACCCTGGGTGGAAGAGTCCTGCTTTGGCAGCTCGACGAGACCTGTCACAAGGAATTAGAGAGGGTCGAGGGCCTGCCTGGAGACTCGCCATGGGGGACCTCGTGGTTGGAAGCGAAGGGTGGATGCGACCATGCGCCCCCGTCGGCGTTAGCCCCTTGATGATAATAATGATGTATATATTGTAACGGGTTCAAAAACCCTATTACAACAGTTAGCAGGGGTAGTGATATGGTAATATGGTTTGACTCTTTATTGATGAAAAGTACAGCACAGTAAGGGAACACCACTATGGGTAAGGCGGTGAGCACAGGGTCACATGTCAGGCCAACTACCTGAGACAAAGGCTAGGCCGACCTTACCACGCCAGGAACTAGGCACGAACTGTCAGGTCAGGCAAGGTCAGATAACATTGTCATCTACGTCCTCACTGAGACGTAGATGACAATGTGGACTTGGAGCCACGTGGTAAACAGCCACGTGGTTTACTGGGAAATGGCTTACAGAAATAGGCTTATGTATATGCCATATTGCTTGGCCACCTACTCACGCCTCACCCTCGAGGGCCTTAGATTTACCTAACTTGGCTGGTCATCTCATTTTCACGTGCAGTGTCTGTGGTGCACCTTCGTAGCTGCTCGTCCCTGTCGTCCTCATCTTCCTGGTCCTCGGTGTATCTGTCTATCCTCGATGTCCATACGTCCTCGAAGGTCTCGCACAGGTCCTCCTTGACTTTGAATTTGTCTAGACTTCCTTGTAGTCCTCGTCCAGGCCTAATTCGACGGCGTCCTCGTCCACACGGCCTCGCAGATCTCATCCAGGTCCTTTTCGGCTTAATGCTAGTCCTCATGTCCTCGTAATCTTCATTTGGCCCTTACATGTATAATCTGGTTCCCCAACTATATATAGCAGTCAGACCGACGATAACCAACACGGCACTGAAGGAGGATCTTGCTGCAGAAATGGTCACCTTAGGATGCTGTGGGAAGGACGTCATCGCAAGATCGCTAGAAGCTGAATAAAGGGGGTCGGCGGGCTGTGGGGCCCCCTGTCCGCCTGTGGGGTTCCCGAGGGCTTTGCCCCACAAGCTTCATGGTGGATTGGCTCCTGCCGAGGCGAAGGTGGGCCAAGTAACTCTCGTTCCATCCTGCGCCCTGACATTTGCGCTCACAACGGGACCCACAGCCGTTTGCTTCCTGGGTGGGAGGGACCGTGCCCCTCCCCCCAGCATATCCATTTATTAAGGGCGTTGCCAGCGAGTTATCTGGGGGAAGGAAGGACTGGCCAAGGCCCATATATATATGGGCCATATATAGGACCATATATATATATATATATATATATATATATATATATATATATAGATATATATAGATATATATATATATATATTCATATATATATACACACACACACACACACACACACACACACACACAATAGTATATATATATATATATATATATATATATATATATATATATATATATCTATATATAATATATACACACACACACACACCACACACACACACCACACACACCACACACACACACACACACACAA
>NW_023639148.1:42074-45288 GCF_015228065.2 Penaeus monodon
ATTCCAATCTATTCTTGCTTTGGTTCAGCGTCGCGTAAGTCCAAGCGTAAGTTAAAAGGTATTGGTTAAATGTAACTTTTCAATGGGCCATTATCAGCAGTTTCCTTTTGCAATTGCATTTGTAATGTTGCAAGTTTAGACATGATTCGCTAATGGCAATATGCAACGCAGCTTCAGGGCAAAACTGGAAAGTTCATTTTTGAAGTATATTGCAATTGCTCGAAAGTGTGTTTGCAAGTCGGTTGAATGAACGTTGAACAGTGAAAGTCTGCAAAGTTGGTATGAATATCATGTGATTGTTTTTCTTTTTTTTTCTTGAAATTTTTGAAAAAGTGAAAATGTCGCGACTTTCCACCCTCCTATTACCTTAATAAAAGAACATATGATTGTAACTTTTACATGGCATTTCTCTCCCTCTCCTTCTCCTCTCCCCCTCCCTCCCCTCTCCCTCTCCCTCTCCCTCTCCCTCTCCCTCTCCCTCTCCTCCCCCTCTAACTCTTACCCCCCCTCCCACTCACTACCCCTCTCACCCCTCCCTCCCCTCTCCCCCTCCCTCTCGCCACGTCCATCCAGTCCCAGTGCATCTCTGCAAGCACAGCCTCGATGCTTTTACCGCCACCCTGTCGACGGCATCTGGAGTGACAGTTCTTATTACATTCTTTCTGATGACGCCCCTTTCGCCGGAAGCAACTCGGAAAGAGAGAGATGAAAAGACACGGCGGGGAATTGGTAGTGCTCTGAGTAGGGCGTTCGATTCCGGGTCTCCGTCTGTATTTGTGGCTATCTGTCTCTGTCTGCATTTTTCTCTTTCTCTCTCCCGTCAATCTCTCTCTCTCTCTCTCTCTCTCTCTCTCTCTCTCTCTCTCTCTCTCTCTCTCTCTCTCTCCTCTCTCTCTCTCTCTCTCTCTCTCTCCTCTCTCTTTCTCTCTCTCTCTCTCTCTTGAATATCAACAAAATGTGAGATTATTTATAAGTCTAATTAAAAGCAAATATCTCATTCTCACTTATTCTCTCATCCGCAAATCAACGAATCTTAGTTGATATTTATTAATACATGAAAATCGTAGAGAAAAAAAAATGTGTGCGTTCAGTAAAGCAGCTCAATATAAGACTACCTGTTTATGAGAAGCCATAGACATTTCATATATTTCTTTTTAATTAGCGGGAGCATGATGAGGACCACATGTTTAGTTCTCCTACTGCTTTGCCTCTTGCTTTTTCGATATTTGTCTCTTTTTTCTCTATTCCTCTCCTTCTATCTGGATCTCTTTGTGGCTTATTTTCTGTCTATTTGCCTGGATATGCATATATATTATATATATATATATATATATATATATAATATATATATATTATATATATATATATATTATATATATATATATATAGATATATATATATATATATAGGTATGTATATATATATATATATTATATATATTAATATTATAATATATATATGCTACATGTATATGTTTGTGTGTGGTGTGTGTGTTTGTGTGTTTTGTGTGTTTGTGTTGTGTGTGGTGTGTGTGTGTGTGTGTGTGTGTGTGTGTGTGTGTGTGTGTGTGGTGTGTGTGTGTGTGTTTGTGGTGTGTGTGTGTGTGTGTGTGAAACCGTACCCACTTGGACGTTGATCATCAGTCTCCTCTTTGCATTATTCTTTTGAATATTTGTACCGGTGTAACTTTTTCTCCCGGTGATTTCATCAGTCCATTAATGTATTTTAGACGCGTGCCTTCCTCCTGAACTTTTTCCTTCAAACTTTTCCCGAGAATATATATATATATATATATATATATATATATATATATAATATATATATATATATATATATATTATATATATATATATTGTATATATATATGTGTGCGTGTGTGTGTGTGTGTGTGTGTGTGTGTGTGTGTGTGTGTGTGTGGTGTGTGTGTGTGTGTTGTGTGTGTGTGTGTGTGTATATATATATATATATATTATATATATATATATATATATAATACATATATATATACATACTATAATTGAGACCCACACACACACTATATATATATAAATATATATTATTATATTATATAATATATTATATATATATATATATATATATATGGTCCTATATATGGCCCATATATATGGGCCTTGCCAGTCCTCCTTCCCCCAGATAACTCTCGGGCAACATTCTCAATAAATGGATATGCTGGGGGAGGGGCACGGTCCCTCCCACCCAGGAAGCAAAACGGGCTGGGGTCCCGTTGTGAGCGCAAATGTCAGGGCGCAGGATGGGAACGAGAGTTACTTGCCCACCTTCGCCTCGGCAGGAGCCCCAAACCACCATGAAGTTTGTGAGGCAAAGCCCTCGGGAACCCCACAGGCGGACAGGGGGCCCCACAGCCCCCGACCCCCTTTATTCAGCTTCTAGCGATCTTGCGATGACGTCCTTCCCACAGCATCCTAAGGGACCATTTTTTGCAGCAAGACCTCCTTCAGTGCCGTGTTGGTTATCGTCGGTCCTGACTGCTATATATAGTTGGGGAACAGATTATACATGTAAGGGCCAAAAGAAAATTACGAGGACATGAGGACTAGCATTAAGCCGAAAGGACCTGGATGAGATCTGCGAGGCCGTGTGGACGAGGACGCCGTCGAATTAGGCCTGGGGCGAGGACTAAAAAGGAAGTCTAGACCAAATCCGAAGTCAAAGGGGGACCTGTGCGAGACCTTCGAGACGTGTGGACATCGAGGATAGACAGATTACACCCAGGACCAGGAAGATTGAGGACGACAGGGAAAGAGCAGCTACGAAGGTGCAAACCCCAGGGCAATGCACGTGAAATGAATGACCACCAAGTTAGGGAAATCTAAGGCGCCTCGAGGGGGAGGCGTGAGTAGGTGGCCAAGCAATATGGCATTTTAAAATAAGCCTATTTCTGTAAGCCATTTTCCCAGTAAAACCACGTGGCTGTTTACCACGTGCTTTCCAAGTCCACATTGTCATCTACGTCCTCAGTGAGGACGTAGATGAAAAATGTTATCTGACCTTGCCTGACCTGACAGTTCGTGCCTAGTTCCTGGCGTGGTAAGGTCGGCCTAGCCTTTGTCTCAGGTAGGTTGGCCTGACATGTGACCCTGTGCTCACCGCCTTACCCATAGTGTGTTCCCTTCTGTGCTGTACTTTTCATCAATAAAAAGTCAAACCATATACCCTAGCACTAACCCCATTT
>NW_023639149.1:5000-12338 GCF_015228065.2 Penaeus monodon
TTTATCCATGAACCTTTCCCCTTCCTGTATACTTTTATAAATGGTTACACTATCATAAAAAATACAGGTAGATGCTTATAAACACAAGAAGTGACTTTAAAGCTTTACTTATTATTATTGCATAAAGTAGTAAATTTGCATCTCCTTGCAATTGTTATATCTCTTGGATATATTACATGTGTTACACAAGATTTAGTCGTAAATCATTTTAAATAAGTAATTTACATGAATGGTATTGATCTCAGGCATGAATGTGACAGTTACCTGCCCCATCTAGCTAATCCTATTTTGAACATGTTATAGTGTGAGGCTAGGTATCTATAATACCTTGTAAACCCTAAGTGCCCACTGTGCTTTTAGTTTATTAATTGTGTTGACACATAGTTGGTACCACAAGTACTTAGTCACCAAGGGGTCAGTCTCACTATTCCTTGATTATTTTGTAAGATTGTGTTTAATTTTTGTTTGTATTAGTATTTTAAAGACATGATATTATCATATTGTCAATGATAATGATAACAATATCAGTATTATTAGCATTAGAAAAAAAAGAAAATCCTGAAAAGAATAGGGGAATAAGGTGAAGTAATGTCGGATGTACAAATTGACTCCTTGTGGCACTTGTGGAACTATCTTTATAGAACAGAATTCACAGTGGACAGTACATATACAGAGTACAAAGGGTTTAAGATATTCTAAATATTTTTTGCCGACAAAACACAGGTGCCTGTAAGTTGAAAATGTGGATTCCAGAGTTTAAGTTAAATGCGAGTACTTCAGGGAATGTGAACAAAAAGTAAAGAAATGGTCAAGGGTGGCATCTTTTGTAAGACCCCACTGAGTGATCTGATTTCTCATCATATGATCTCTTTGTTGCAGTCTTACAGTGACCTGCAGCCATTTACCGATTTGTATCGACATCCTCCTGGAACAGCGTTTGACCTAACTTCTGCTCCTGTGATCTTGCATCTTCAAAAAGACCTCTCACTCTTGGAAGTTGTAGAAGCAGCAGGAGACTGTATGGATAACTGCGATTATAAGATAGTAAGTATTGATATATCATGAAGTATTTTGTGACCTAGTGAAGTTTTTATTCTGACTTAGTTTTGTTTGCATTGCTTCAGTCTTCATTGGTATTAATTACTGTTGCATTGATAACATATGAATAGGAATTGTGTATGCATATTTTATCTTTCACTCCAGATCCATCAGATGATCATGGCAGGGACAGGTGTGCAAGAAGCAAAAGATTTGTGTCAGTCTTATGCTTTGTCGGCACTAAAGGTCCTTCAGGAATTTGAAGCTTCAGATGCTCGTACAGCCCTAGAAAATATAGTTAATGCATTGAGAATTTATTAAATGGGATGAAGAGGAAGCTGTAAATGTTCTCTTTGGATAAGGTGTATATATATATAATATATTTAATATATATATATATATATATATATATAATATATGTTATATGTATAATGTATATGTATATATGTATATGTATATATAATTATATGTTATATGTATAGTATATATATTATGTATTTATATGTATATGTATATATATGTATATATATGTATATATATATTAGTATATATATAGTATATATGTATATATATATGTGTATTATATATATGTATATATATGTAGTATATATTATATTGTATATATATGTTAATATATGTTGTATATATATATATGTATATATATATATGTATATATATATGTATATATATAGTATATATAGTATGTAATATATATATGTATGTATAATGTATATGTATGTATATAATAGTATATGTATATTATTATAATATAATGTATAATATATATAGTATACAATATACAAATATATATGTTGTATACAAATTTATATGTTGTATACAAATATATATGTATATATATATATATATATATATATATATATATATATATATATATGTATATATATATATATATACATATGTATCATATATATACATACATATACATGTGTATATATGCATATATATGTATAGATATATGCAAATATATAAATATATAATCTGTTTATCTTTACACACTTACACACACACACACACACACACACACACACACACACACACACACACACACACACACACACACACACACACACACACACACACACACACACTCACACACACACACATACACATACACATACACATACACATACACATACACACACACACATACACACACATACAATACATACACACATACACACACATGTATATATGTATATATATGTATGTAAATATGTATACATGTATGTATACATATGTATATATATTCATATTTATTATATTTATACATTCTATACATTATTTATTATTATTATCACCAGAGTTTCTTTCTGGGGAACTTTTTTTATTTTACTTCTTTACAGTTTGTTTAAATTTCTATTAGTAGTTAAAATCAAAACAAATTTTGTAATATAATAGCTCTCTTAAACTTGGGGATTATTTTAGGTACTTACATGGTCATATTTACTTTTTTCCTCTCCTGTGTCAAGTTATAATTTAATTGTGGACATGTTTACTTCTCTTGGACTGAGGATGAGGCTCTGGCTGTCTTGTGGTAAACTTCAGGTCAAGTTGTAACCAAGTGTAATTTCCAGTGTCTTTGCTCATTTCTACCCCCCACCCACCCACCCCCAGTTTTTATTTTGGGGTTTGGGTAGCTGTCATGTGATATTTTGAAATTGCAGAGCATATATTTGGTAGTGTTAAAGCATGAAAAATCAGCTTTGGGAAACAATAAGACAAGTATCTATTTTTTGCATTAAAGTATATAAATATATGCTAATTACATTATCTGCTTTGGTATAATGACAACTCCGTCCATAGATAAGGTCAAGACTCGTTACTTTATAGAAATTTTCATGACTGTTGTGTGAATTTTCTTAGTTTTGAATATTGCATTTGGTGTGTTTGTGTTTTTACATGTCTTTTATACTTTCCCAAGCCTGTAGAATATTGTATGGAAAGTATATTGTACTCACATGGTCTGCATAACTCACTGAGGAGGCCATTAAAATGTAATCATTATCAGGGTGTACTTTCATCAGTTGTGTAAAGTATACTGTGATGAGAAAAAAGTGATATATTAACATTTGTTAGTAATTATTCAGTATAAAGAAAATCCTAAATTGTTACTGTTACTGTAAAAAAAAGTAAATGTAAAATCTTTAATACAGTTCATGATTATGAGATAATTTTTTATCAGTAAGATGATAATAGAGCTTTAAATTATTACTGTAGAGGCTTTTTGTGCTATAAACACACTCCATATGTGGGTATAAGCATATTAATAAATTATATATATATTTTAGGAGGTACAATTATTTACCTTATATTCATTATATGAATGTGGCATCCAATACTAGTTGTTGCTGTGATTTTTTAAAAAAATTTTTGTTTGAATTGGTCAGTCTGAAATGACTCATATTTTCAAAGTGATACATTGTTTAGTTTCTTATTAAAATGTAAAGTATTGGTGTCCCCCAAGAACTTCTTAAATTGATAAAATGTTTAGTTAACAACAATGCACAATGAATACAGTTGGTGATGAATCATATTGCAGTTGCAATTATATATATATCCTATTTCAAAATCAGTTTATTATGATTGTGTTGAAATTGTTGGCTTAAGAAATTAATACTGTTAATAGGATAAGAAATATGTTACCCATGCATCCCCACCCCAACCCCTACACCCACAAACAACCCCATAAACACACACACACACACACACACACACACATACACACACACACACACACACACACACACACACACACACACACACACACACACACACACACACACACACACATACACATACATACATACATACATACATACATACATACACACACACACACACACACACACACACACACACACACACAGAGAGAGAGAGAGAGAGAGAGAGAGAGAGAGAGAGAGAGAGAGAGAGAGAGAGAGAGAGAGAGAGAGAGAGGAAACCTCACCATGTGTTTATTTCCCACATAGCTTTATTTTTATTTAGAAAAGGCATATTTTTATATAAATGTATAATAATAAACTTGCCTTAACAGTGCTAATGTTCATGGTTTGACTAGGAAACCCACTAAGGTGTACATACTTGGGCTATGTTTGGCAAAAATATTGTTTTTGGTTCTGGTTATTGGGTTTCTAAGAATAAAAATATACTTGTTTAGAGTTTTTCATTACCATTTGATATATCTTTGTGTGGCACTTTCATGAGATGGTTAACCCAGTGACTACGGATTTATGTACTGCCCCCTGTAGTTTTGTGAATTTTGTTATAGATGGCTCCACACAAGCTCAGCAACAAAGGAGTCTATCAGAAAGCCCTACTGACCATGCCTGATTGCTCCATTCCTTGAATTTGCAGGAGTGTGTGTGTATTTTTATATATATATATATATATATATATATATATATATATATATATATATATATATATATATATACACACCATCAATATTGATACTGTTATTATTCTTATTGATATTATGATTATTAGATTGTTATTAAAATATTAATAACACAAAACGATAAAATAATGCAAATTAACTTTCAAAAAAATCAAGGAAAAGGGTAAACAGGTGAGATAGATAGGACTAATAACTTACTCTTGGTGACTAAGCACTTGCAGGGCCATCTATGTGTAAAGACAACTGATGAACTTCTTTTACAGTGGGCATGGCGTGTATTCTTGTCATCTGTGCCAATTGGGTTAAGCCAATCTCTACAGATTTATGTACTGTCCCCTGTAGTATTTTGTAAAATTTATTACATACAGATGGATCCACATGTGCTCAGCAACCAAGGAGTCTATCCAGGGCTGGATTAAGCCCTTTGGAGATCCTAAGCACTTAAGATTTTGGTGCCCCATGTATGTGTAATTCAAAATATAAACTTAAGAAACCACACAAAATTTTATCCATTGAAATTAAACAAAACTTAACAGTAAGAAAGAACACAATGTTTATTTTTGTATACTTTCACTTACATTTGAAAAGATTCCTCCTGCTTTTCTAACGGTAAAGTCTTTGATCAGGTCCTCAAGACTGATTATACGTAACACGTCTTCCTCTGTGAATTTATGGCGAAATTATGAATGAAACTACCGAAGTTCATCTGAGAAATTATTGTTTGAATCCTCTAGGTAAACATCAATGAGCTTTTGACAGCACTGAAAATATCTTTAAGTGTTAATAGATGAAGTGACATTATATGCTAGTGGTACATCACTTTGAAAAGAAAATCTCTATTTCTCTATATATATCTTCTCTTTATTTCATCTGAGTTTCAAATATGTCAACAATTGTATAAAATAAAAAATTTTTATTTGGAATTCAAATATACATCTGGGCATCTCTGTCATTGGTCCCTTCCTTCGATATTTTAAAAGAGTTTAGCTCCCTCGTAATCAACCCTGGTAGCATTTCTTTGCAGCTGCTTCGAACATTCAAATTCATCTTTAAATGCTCATCGGGCACCCAATATAATACGACTGTTCATGTTTTTTAAGTCCAATCCCCCATTTTTTAAAAACTTAACTTACCGTGAAAATTCGCAAAAAACTCATTCCAAAAATTTAACCTCTTACATTTTATCTGCAACATTATTTGCTTCTCTTCTAGTGTCTCCCTTTTGCGATTGGGTTTTCCTTATTATTCTGTGCTTCTAAATTTTATTAAAATTTTCCAGTGCGATGTCCAATTACTTCCCGTAGTTAGGATGAGGTAATACGTATAGAAAACATATGTTGTGTTACCAAAAAGGAACTAAAATCTAATTTAGGTACTTTTCATTTTTGTATCTAATTGGGATTTGCTGCCCCTTGGTGCCCTTGCATGTCTTTTTTTGCTTTGGAAAACCTTTTATATATCTATATTATATATATTAATATATATATAAATATATATATATTATAATTCTATTAATATATATTTTTATATTATATAATATAACTATTTTTATATAAATATATAAAAAATAATATATAAATTATATTATATAAAATATATATTATATATAAAAATATTATATTAAAAAAAAAAAAAAAATTTATTTATATATATAAAATATATTTGTAATAAAATAAAAAATTTTTTTAATAATAAAAATATAAAAAATAATATTAATATTAATTAATATAATTTTTTTATAAAAAATTTTGTATAATTTATAAAAAATTTTAAATATTAAATTTTTATATATAAATTATATAAAAATTTTTTTATATAAATAGTTTTTATATTATATATTTATAAAATATATATAGTTATATATAAATTAATTTATTATTAAATATAATATTTTATATATATAAATTATTTAATATATTTTATATATTTAAATATATATTGTTATATTATATATAATAATTTTTTTATTTTTATAATTTTTAGACTTTAATTATATACTAATATTATACTAATATATATATATATTTAACTTTAAATTTTTTATATATTTTTTTTATTTATATATATTTTAAAATATTTAAAATTTTATATCTCTTTTTGTATTTATTAAATATCTATATTTTATACTAATATTAATATAATTATATACTTAAAATATATATCTATTAATTTTCTTTTAATATTTCAATATTTAACGATATATTATCATTAATATATATAACAAATATTATTATATATATTTTATTATATATATATATATATATATATAAAAAAATTTACATATTTATTTTAAAATAATATTTTATATTATATATAATAATATATATACATATTATATATATAATTTATATAATATTAACATTTTTATATTTCATATTTACTTTATAACATAAATATATATATACCAAAATATTCAATATTATAATTTATTATTAACCCCTTTTTTATTATTATCTATATGATTAACTATATATTAATAATATACTAATATAATATAATTATATATATATATATATAGTAATATTATATAATTATATATATATATATATATATTTTTTAAAAAAACTATATTATACTATTTAAAATTTATAAATATATATTAAATATATGTATATTTATATATTAACTATATTATAATATTATATTTATAATAAATATATATTATTGTAATATGTAAAAATATATAATTAAAATTATTATTAATTATTGTATAATTTTAAATTTTATGTATATATTTCTTGTTATATATAATATATTTATAATAAATTTTAATTAAAAATTTTATATTAAATATATATTTTATTATATTAATATTAAAATATATTATATATATATATATTAATTGTAAATTATATATATTATTATATTATATATTATATTTT
>NW_023639150.1:0-12337 GCF_015228065.2 Penaeus monodon
AAAGAAAACGAAAAAAAACGTCATTTTGGGTATACCTCAAAAATATATTTCGCTAGATTTTCCGCTTTTTCGATTTTGGTAATGCTTTTCTTATACCTTTTTTATATTATATATGGGCAAAATTCCTGTTATTATCATCATTATCATGTTTTTCATCATATTTTCGTTATCATCATCATTTTCATCATTATCATCATTATCATCATTATGATAAGACAAAAATAACAATAATGATACTAATAACAATATTAAACCACTACATTATTATTATTATAATTAACTTATTATTATTATTGTTATTACTACAGTTATAATAGATTTTTGGCAAAAATACTAATAATTAAGATAATAGTAAAGATAATAAAAATAATAATAAAAATATTAATAATAAAATTAATAAAAAATATAATAATAATAATATAAATAATAATAATCATAATAATAATAGGGAATATTAATAATATTCAAATGCTATAAAAATTCTCTTTATTCTCACTTTTATCACCATTATTGTTATGATTAATACAATTCTGGTAATTATTATCATTATTACCCTAATAAATTTCCGAATCACCAAGGAAATCGAAAAACGTCATTTCGAGTATACTCCTCAAAAGGCTATATTTCGCTAGATTTTTCCGCTTTTTCGACTTTTGGAATTTTTTCTTATACCTTTTTTATATTATATATGGACACAATTCGTGTTATTATCATCATTCATTTTCATGTTTATCATCTTATTATCGTTATCCCTCATTTTCATCATTATCATCATTATCATCTCATTATCATCATTATTGCAATTATATCATCATTATTGCAATTTTATCATTATTATTGCAATTATTGGAGTTAAATATATATTTTGCAAAAATACTAATAACCACAACAAATAATAGTAATAACAATAATAATAACAATAAACGATTTTATAATAATTATTTATATCATTATCTTAAATTTGTATCGTTATTACTGTAATTGTTACTGTTATAATAAATTTTTTTTGCAATTATACTACCAGTAAAAATAATAATATAATAATAACAATAATAATACTAAAACAATATAAAAAACACTAGCTTATTATTATTATATTATACTTATTATTATTATTGTTATTATTACAGTTGTAAAAGATTTTTTGGCAATATTACAATAATTAAGATAATAGTAATATAATATAAAAATAATAAAAATAATAATAATAATAATATATTAATAATAATAAAAATAATAATAATATTCAAATGTTATCAAAATTCGCTTTATTTTCACTTTTATCAAACATTATTGTTATGATTAATACAATTCTGGTAATTATTTTCATTATTACCCTAATAATTGCCAAATCACCAAAGAAATCGAAAAAAACGTCATTTTGGGGTAACTCTCAAAAGGCTATATTTTGCTAGATTTTGCCGCTTTCTCGCTTTTGTGAATGTTTTTCTTTTATCTTTTTATATATATGGACACAATTCCTGTTCTTATCATCATCATTATCATGATTATCATCATTATTATCGTTATCAATCATCATTTTTCATCATTTTCATCATTATCATCATCATTATCATCATTATTGCAATTATTATCATCATTATTGCAATTGGTTTTTCATTATTATTACAATTAATGGAGTTATAAATTTTATATTTTGCAATAATACTAATAACCACAACAATAATGATAGTAATAAAATAAAAATAAATAAATAACCCATTTTTTAATAATTATTTATATCATTATCTTAATTAGTATCGTTAATTTCGTAATTATTACTGTTATGATAATTATTTTGCAATTATACTACCCGTACAAATAATAATAATGATAATAATAAAAAATAATACTAATAACATATTATAACCCACTAGCATTATTATTATTATACTATACTAATTATTATTATTGTTATTATTACAGTTATAATAGATTATAAGGCAATAAAACTAATAATTAAGATAATAGTAAAATAATAAAATAATATAATAATAATTAATAATAATAATAATAATAATAATATAATAAAAATAAAATAATAATAATAATAATAATAATGATTTTTAAATGTTTCAAAATTTTCTTTATTCTCACTTTATCTTATTGTTATGATTAATACAATTCTGCTAATCATTATCATTATTACCCTAATAATTGCCAAAATCACCAAAGAAATCGAAAAAAAAGTCATTTTGGAGTTTACTCTCAAAAAGGCTATATTTCGCTAGATTTTGCCGCTTTTCGACTTTTGGAATGTTTTTCTTATACCGTTTTATATTATATATGGACACAATTCCTGTTATTATCATCATCAAAATCATGATTTTTCATCATTATTATCACTATCATTAACATTATCATTATCATCATCATTACCATCATTATTCAATTATTATCATCATTATTGCAATTGTTATCATTATTATTGGGAATTATTGGGTTATAGTATATATTTTTGCAATAATACTAATAACCCAACAATAATGATAGTAATAACAATAATAGTACTAAAAACAATATTATAATCACTAGCATTATTATTATTATACATATACTTATTATTATTATTGTTATTATTACAGTTATAATAGATTTTTTGGCAATAATACTAATAATTTAAAATAATAATTAAAAATAATAATGATAATAATAATAATAATAATAATAATAATAATAATAATAATAATAAAAATAAAAATAATAATAATAATAAAAATATTCAAAAGTTATCAAAATTCTCTTTATTATCACTTTTATCAAACATTTTTGTTATGATTAATACAAATTTTGGTAATTATTATCATTATTACCTTATATTTGCCGAATCACCAAAGAATCGAAAAAACGTCTTATTGGAGTATACTCTCAAAGCCTTATTTTCGCTAGATTTTGCCGCTTTTTCGACTTTTGGAGTGTTTTTTCTTATACCTTTTCATATTTATCTATGGACAAAATTCCTGTTTTATCATCACCATTATCATGGGTTATCATCATTATTATCGTTATCATCATCATTATCATCCTTATCATCATTATCATTATCATTATCATCATTATTACAATTATTATCATCATTATTGAAATAGTTATCATTATTCTCTAAATCATTGGAATTATAGTATATATATTTTCAATAATACTAATAATCACAACAATAATGATAGTAAAACAATAATATAACAATATAAAGATTTTATAATAATTATTATCGTTATTACTGTAATTATTACTGTTATAATAATTATTTGTGCAATTATACTACCAGTACAATAATAATAATGATAATAATGACAATAATAATACTAATAACAATATTAAAACCACTAACATTATTATTATTATATTATACTTATTATTATTATTGTTATTATTACAATAATACTAATAATCAAGATAATAGTAACAATAATAATAATAATAATAATAATAATAATAATAATAATATTAATAATATTCAAATGCTATAAAAATTCTCTTTATTCTTACTTTTAAACATCATTATTGTTATGATTAATACAATTCTGGTAATTATTATCATTATTACCCTAATATTGCCGAAATCACCAAAGAAATCGAAAAAACGTCATTTTGGAGTTTATCTCAAAAGGCTATATATATTTCGCTAGATTTGGCCGCTTTTTCGACTTTTGGGAATGTTTTTCTTATACCTTTTCTATATTATATATGGACACAATTACTGTTATTATCATCATCATTATCATGATTATCATCATTATTATCGTTTTTTCATCCAACATTATCATCATTATCATCATTTTCATCATCATTATCATCATTATTGCAATTATTATCATCATTATTGCAATTGTTATCATTATTATATCAATTATTGGAGTTATAGTATATATTTTTGCAATAATATTAATAAACCACAACAATAATGATAGTAATAAAATAATAATAACAATAATAACGATTTTATAATAATTATTTATATCATTATCTTAATTATTATCGTTATTACTATAGTTATTACTGTTATAATAATTATTTTTGCACTTATACTACCAGTACAAATAATAATAATGATAACAATAACAATAATAATAATAAGAAGAATATTATAACCACTAGCATTATTATTATTATACATATACTTATTATTATTATTGTTATTATTACAGTCATAATAGATTTTTTGGCAATAATACTAATAATTAAGATAATAGTAATAATAATAATAATATAATAATAATAGTATAATAATAATAAAAATAATATTAATAACATTCAAATGTTATCGAAAAATGTTATCAAAATTCTCTTTATTCTAAATTTTATCATCATTATTGTTATGATTAATATAATTCTGGTAATTATTAACATTATTACCCTAATAATTTCCGAAATAACCAAATAAATCGAAAAAAACGTCATTTTGGAGTATACTTTCAAAAGGCTATATTTCGCTAGATTTTGCCGCTTTTTTGACTTTTGGGAATGTTTTTCTTATACCTTTTTTATATTATATATGGACACAATTCCTGTTATTATCATCATCATTATCATGATTATCATCATTATTATCGTTATCATCATCATTATCATCATTATCATCATTATCATCATCATTATCATCATTACTGCAATTATTATCATCATTATCATCATTACTGCAATTATTATCATCATTATTGCAATTGTTATCATTATTATTGCAATTATTTGAGTTATAGTATATATTTTTGCAATAATACTAATAACCACAACAATAATGATAGTAATAACAATAATAATAACAATAATAACGATTTTATAATAATTATTTATATCATTACATTAATTAGTATCGTTATTACTGTAATTATTACTGTTATAATAATTATTTGTGCAATTATACTACCAATACAAATAATAATAATGATAATAATAACAATAATAATACTAATAACAATATTATAACCACTAGCATTATTATTATTATACTTATACTTATTATTATTATTTTTATTATTACAGTTATAATAGATTTTTTGGCAATAATACTAATAATTAAGATAATAATAATAATAATAATAATAATAATAATAATAATAATAATAATAATAATAATAATAATAATAATAATAATAATATTCAAATGTTATCAAAATTCTCTTTATTCTCACTTTTACCATCATTATTGTTTTGATTAATACAAATCTGGTAATTATTAAAATTATTACCCTAATAATTGCCGAAATCACCAAAGAAATCGAAAAAACGTCATCTTGGAGTATATTCTCAAAAGGCTATATTTCGCTAGATTTTGCCGCCTTTTCGACTTTTGGGAATGTTTTTCTTATACCTTTTTTATATTATATATGGACACAATTCCTGTTATTATCATCATCATTATCATGATTATCATCATTATCATCGTTAACATCATCATTATCATCATTATCATCATCATTATCATCATTATTGCAATTATTATCATCATTATTGCAATTGTTATCATTATTATTGCAATTATTGGAGTTATAGTATATATTTTTCCAATAATACTAATAACCACAACAATAATGATAGTAATAACAATAATAATAACAATAGTAACGATTTTATAATAATTATTTATATCATTATCTTAATTAGTATCGTTATTACTGTAATTATTACGTTATACTACCAGTACAAATAATAATAATGATAATAATAACAATAATAGTACTAATAACAATATTATAATCACTAGCATTATTATTATTATACATATACTTATTATTATTATTGTTATTATTATAGTTATAATTGATTTTTTGGCAATAATACTAATAATTAAGATAATAGTAGTAGTAATAATAATAATAATAATAATAATAATAATAATAATAATAATAATAATAATAATAATAATAATAATATTCAAACGTTATCAAAATTCTCTTTATTCTCACTTTTATCATCATTATTGTTATGATTAATACAATTCTGGTAATTATTATCATTATTACCCTAATAATTGCCGAAATCACCAAAGAAATCGAGAAAACGTCATTTTGGAGTCTTCTCTCAAAAGGCTATATTTCGCTAGATTTTGCCGCTTTTTCGACTTTTGGGAATGTTTTTCTTATACCTTTTTTATGTTATATATGGACACAATTCCTGTTATTATCATCATCATTATCATGATTATCATCATTATTATCGTTATCATCATCATTATCATCATTATCATCATCATTATCATCATTATTGCAATTATTATCATCATTATTGCAATTGTTATCATTATTATTGCAATTATTTGAGTTATAGTATATATTTTTGCAAAAATACTAATAACCACAACAATAATGATAGTAATAACAATAATAATAACAATAATAACGATTTTATAATAATTATTTATATATTATCTTAATTAGTATCGTTATTACTGTAATTATTACTGTTATAATAATTATTTTTGCAATTATACTACCAGGACAAATAATAATAATGATAATAATATCAATAATAATATTAATAACAATATTATAACCACTAGCATTATTATTATTATACTTATACTTATTATTATTATTATTATTATTATTACAGTTATAATAGATTTTTTGGCAATAATACTAATAATTAAGATAATAGTAATAATAATAATAATAATAATAATAATAATAATAATAATAATAATAATAATAATAATAATAATATTTATAATATTCAAATGTTATCAAATTTCTCTTTATTCTCACTTTTTTATCATCATTATTGTTATGTTTAATACAATTCTGGGAATTATTATCATTATTACCCTAATGATTGCCGAAATCACCAAAGGAATCGAAAAAAACGTCATTTTATAGTGTAAACTCAAAAGGCTATATTTCGCTAGATTTTGCCGCTTTCTCGACTTTTGGGAATGTTTTTTTTACCTTTTTTAATTATATATAGGACACAATCCTGTTATTACCATAATCATTATCATTATTATTATTATTATCGTTATCATCATTATCATCATTATCATCATTATATCATCATCATGATCATTATTGAATTATTATCATCATTATTGCAATTGTTATCATTATTATTGCAATTATTAGAGTAATATATATTTTTGCAATAATACTAATAACTAAACAATAATGATAGTAATAACTATAATAATACAATAATAACGATTTTAATAATATTATATATTATCTAATTAGTATCGTTATTACTGTAATTATTACTGTATAATAATTATTATTGCAATTATACTACCAGAACAATAATAATAATATAATAATAACAATAATAATATAATAACAATATTATAGCCACTAGAGATTATTATATTATACTATACTATTATATATTGTATTATTCAGTTATAATGATTTAGGCAATATACTAATGATTAAGATAATAGTAATAAATAATAATGATATAATATAATATAATAATAATAACAATAATATAATAAATAATAATAATAATAATAATATATAATAATATATGTTAATAATATCAATGTTATCAAAATTCCTTATTTCACTTTTATCATCATTATTGTTATGATTAATGCAATTTGAGAATTATTATCATATTACCCTAATAATTGCCGAAATCACAAAGAAATCGAAAAAACGTCATTTAAAGTATAGATTTTTCCGCTTTTTCGACTTTTGGGAATGTTTTTCTTAAACCTTTTTATATTATATATGGAAACAATTCTTTTGTCATATCTACATGATTATCATCATTATTTCGTTATCATCATCAATATCATCATTATCATAGACATTATCATCATTATTGCATTATTATTCATTATTGTATTGTATCATTATTATTTCAATTATTGGAGTTATAGTATATATTTTTGCAATAATACTAATAACCACAACAATAATGATAGTAATAACAATAATGATAACAATAATAACGATTTTATAATAATTATTTATAACATTATCTTAATTAGGATCGTTATTACTGTAATTATTACTGTTATAATAATTATTTTTGCAATTATACTACCAGTACAAATAATAATAATGATAATAATAACAATAATAATACTAATAACAATATATAACCACTAACATTATTATTATTATACTTATACTTATTATTATTGTTGTTATTATTACAGTCATAATAGATTTTTTGGCAATAATACTAATAATAAAGATAATAGTAATAATAATAATAATAATAATAATAATAATAATAATAATAATAATAATAATAATAATAATAATAACAATAATAATAATAATAATAATAATAATAATAATAATAATAATAATAATAATAATATTCAAATGTTATCAAAATTCCCTTTATTGTCACTTTTATCATCATTATTGTTATGATTAATACAATTCGGGTAATTATTATCATCATTACCCTAATAATTACCGAAATCACCAAAGAAATCGAAAAAACGTCATTTTGGAGTAAATTCTCAAAAGGCTATATTTCGCTAGATTTTGCCACTTTTTCGACTTTTGGGAATGTTTTTCTAGTACTACCACTAGCATTATTATTATTATACTTATACTTATTAGTATTATTGTTATTATTACAGTTATAATAGATTTTTTGGCAATAATACTAATAATTAAGATAATAGTAATAATAATAGTAATAATAATAATAATAATAATATTAATAATATTCAAATGTTATCAACATTCTCTTTATTCTCACTTTTATCATCATTATTGTTATGATTAATACAATTCTGGTAATTATTATCATTATTACCCTAATAATTGCCGAAATCAGCAAAGAAATCGAAAAAAACGTCATTTTGGAGTATTCTCTCAAAAGGCTATATTTCGCTAAATTTTGCCTCTTTTTCGACTTTTGGGAATGTTTTTCTTATACCTTTTTTATATTATATATGGACACAATTCCTGTTATTATCATCATCATTATCATGATTATCATCATTATTATCGTTATCATCATCATTTTCATCATTATCATCATTATCATCATCATTAATCATCATTATCATCATCAATATCATCTTTATGGCCAATTATTATCATCATTATTGCAATTGTTCATTATTATGCATTATTGAGTTATAGTATATTTTTTGCAATATACTAATAAGCCACAACAATAATGATAGTATAACAATAATAATAAAAATAATAACGATCGTATAATAATTATTTATACATTTCTTAATTCAGTATCGTTATTACTGTAATTATACTGTTATAAATAATTCTTTTGCAATTATACCACCAGTACAAATAATATAATTGATACTAATAACATATATACTAATAACATATTATACCACTACCATTAGTATTATTAATACCTACTACTTCTGAATAGCAAAACACTCTCCGTGCTGATACAATGGAAGAAAACCCAACAATACAAAAACTAGATTTATTGAAAATGAACTACAGTTTCGAAATCCACCTAGTTCCGTCTCAGTCTGAAGAGGAAAGGGAGAGGAGGGGGTATAAAAGAGAGAGAGGAGAGGCACCGCGGGAACCCGGGGCGGGTGAGGACAGACGAACGGACGCAGAGGAGTGGTCACATCAGGTCGGCGGATCGGGCGGACTAGGCGCCGGTGGCCGGCATCGGTAGAAGGCGGAGGATATAGGAAGCAAGGAGGGCTGTCAGCAGGAGAAGCCGCTGTTTAAGTTGAATTAACCGCAGCAGCTTTATACAGGAAGCCGCCCCAGTCTGCGGGAGTAGACTCGCGGAAGGAATACAATCCCGCGCTGCGGTGACGCAGTCCATCTGTGGCCATGTCCCACTGATGGCAACAGAGGGCGTTATTGTTGTGTCCCCTGGATAAGCGTACTTTTTTTTTAAAAAAAATGTTTTTTTTTTTTTTTTTTTTTTGAGACAAGACGCTTGTAATACTGGCGCTGTTCGCCACAGTATCTGCTTTGTCACAGGAGGCACAAGGAACAGCATAGGTTCCCACCTTCGCGGAGAAGGGGGCTTATTATGGACCATGTTGCGAACGGAGAGTGTTCACTGGCGAAGATCAGCCTGCAGTGAGAGGGTGAAGAGGGCTAAGACGGAGAGGTAATTTCCTCGTGTAGGGCATGACCTGAGGAGGGTAAATTAGGCTTCTTAGGATAGATCGTGATAGAAGGTACGGCGCCGCGCTCCTGGATAACGCTGCTCGAGAACATGGCAGGGTAGCCCAGTTTGGAGAAAGAGCGACGAAGAGACGATCTCTCCATCCAGTACTGGGTGTCACAGATACGAATGGCGCGAAGGGAACAGCGAGTTGCCACACTCTCTTCACATGGAGAGGGTGGTATGAGAAGAAGTGTATGTACATACCCTATGCAATGGGTTGCCTGTATATGGAGAAGGAGAAGTGGTCGCAGAGCGATGGACTATGGTGTCCAAGAAAGGAGCCTGTGTCAACCTCCATTCCACTTGAAAACGTGATGGAAGGAGAGAAGAGTTTCACTGCATCAGGAAACCCGGAACACAGAGCAGGGCATGAGACCAGAGAGCAAAGACGTCGTCGACATACTCAAGCCAGATTCGACGGCCCGAATGGAGGATGGAAGGGAGAAGCTCAGACTCGAAGAAATTCCATGAACATGTTTGCCAGAGACTGGAGAGGGGGAGAGCCAATGCAACACCGAACGTCTGAGGTAAAAACGACCTTTCGAAAGAAAAGGAATTAGATCCCACATTACATACTAATCAGCTGGAGGAAGGCTCGGTGGGCAGAGGGGACGAGGATCCTCTGCGGGAGTCTCCTCTGGAGAAAGCCTGGACATCATCAAGCGTTACCTTTGTTGGAAACAGGGCGCTGGTGCGTGGAAACGTCCAAGGCCATCATGGTCCACCGGTGAAAGCTCCCAGCTAAACGCTGGAGAGGGAAGTCCTGAGAGTGGCGCAGTTGAGGCAGGAGAGAAGGTGCAGAAGGGGAGTGAGACACTTTTGCCACCAGCAGAAGAGGGTGCGTCACCTCCGGGAGGAGATTATGGGGCGTCAGAGGCACGGCCGGCTTATGGGTTTTGTAGGAAGCCATAGAACTGCGGGAGTCGAGGTTGATGACCCTGAACCTCTGTTATAGATTCGCCTCCGGAAAACAGGCTGCTATCCTCTTTCAGGCGACGGTGGAAAATCTGTCAGCAATGCATTCACGGGGGTCACTAGTCAAGGGAGCATAAGTGAGTCGCGTCTCCAACAGGGTCCCTGGGCCTTCTGCGGTTTTTAAAGGCCCCCCCCCACGGTTTTTTTTTTTCCCCCCCCCCCCCCCACCACGAGACCACCACCGGGAGTTGCCCTTTGTTCATAGGCAGAATGGTGACGTCCTCCCTGCCAGGCTTTGAAGGGCCTCACGTAACGCCTAGGACTGTAAGGTTAGGATGGAGGATGATTCGAGGGCCGGGATGAAGCACCACGAAGGAAAGACATCAGGCAAAGATGTCCTGTGAAAGAGATGAAACGGTCAAGGAGGATAATGTCGATGGAGGTAAGGGGCTGAGGCGGAGATCAAAGGAAAGACCGAACCCCAAGGAGTTGAAGCTGGTGGGGGGTCAAGGACAGGGAAGATAAGTTGTAAAAGCGTCGTGAGGAGAACGGGACCAAGGACTAGCGGGCGGTCAGTCCTGGAAAGTTTCTGGGAGAGAGAGCGGCCATGTTGGTGAAGAGGACCGGGAAGAATATAACTAGCGATAATAAAAAATAATAACGATTTATAATAATTATTTATATCATTATCTTAATTTAGTATCGTTATTACTGTAATTATTACTGTTATAATAATTATTTTTTGCATTATACCTACCAGTATCAAATAATAATTAATGATACTACTAACAATAATATACTAATACAATATTATAAACCACTAGCATTATTCTATTATACTTATACTGATTATTCTACTTATTATTATTATTGTTTTATTACAAGTGTATAATAGATTTTTGCAATAATACGAATAATTAAGATAATAATAGATATAATAATAAATAATAATAATATAATCATAATACAATAATAATAATAATATTATAATATCCAAATGTAATCAAAATTCTCTTTATTCCTCACTTTTATCATCCATTTATTGTTATGATTAATACAATTCTGGTATTATTATCATTATTACACTAATAATTGCCAAAAATCACCAAGAAATCGAAAAAACGTCTTTTGGAGTATACTCTCAGAAGGCTATATTTCGCTAGATTTTTGGCCAGCTTTTTCGACTTTTGGGAATGTAGCATTATTATTAATTATACTTATACTTGTATTATTATGTGATTATTACAGTTATCATAGATTTTTTGGCAATACTACTAATAATTAAGATAATAGTAATAATAATGATAATAATTACTAATAATAATCCTAATAATCATAATACTAATAT
>NW_023639151.1:0-12337 GCF_015228065.2 Penaeus monodon
GAATCCCACACTTTCTGCTTCAACAACCTATTCTCTTTCCTCAAACGTATACATATCCTTCATCTAATCTACTCCTTACCACACCCGACCCTACCTTTCACTCACCATTCCTTTGCCCAGCTTAGACAACTAATCACTACTCAACCACCCTTCCCAACATTAACTATAGTGCTACATGACCTTAGATGTCTTGCACATTTCTCTTGCTTTTAACCATTAACCATTAACCAATAGTTATTGGTTTATGATGAATAAAAAGTAGGAACAGCTCCATATTTTAAAATTTTAGACTACTTTCCCCCCAATCCTTGCCTGTTGTTGTGGGGGGCTTAGTATGCAAGTACCGGGACCCAGTGCTGGCGATCTCCCCTGCCTTGGGCCTCAGCCCTCGAGTCAACTGATTTTGCACAGCCTTTTTCCCCTATCGCTTCTTTGTTTCTGTCCCTTCTACTATCCACTTCCCAAAATGTGAGAGCCTTGCTGAAAGGATGAAAGTCTGACTTTGTGCCAGTCCTGAACGAACTGACCCCAGCCTATCCTTTGACCATGGCTGAATACAGCAACAACTGCCTACTAATGCATTATCCACCCAAGTCAACACTCAATCTCCAGGAGATATTTCTACTCTCCCAACATTTTCAATTTCATCACCTCTATCCCCAAAACCTTCAACCACCCCATCCTCCCTTATTACTACTTTACAACCTTTTTGTCCACCTCTCCGTAATACTACCTCCCTTAACACTACTCCCCCTTCCACACGTCCCCGTCCTTCTACCACCCCTATCTCTACAAACATCTTAAATACTCTATTTAGCCCAGCCAAATAGGACCGATTTTTCGTGATCCCCTCCCCCCCAGCTCCTTATTCTGACAACACTTTTCTTCCAGCAATGTCTCCAAAAACAAGTAGGCAAAGTCTTTCTGTAGCCGACCCGAACGTTCTCGTCTCGTCACAATTACATCTGAAAACCAAGTCACAGCATTATCGACTCTAACTGATCTCCCTGGCAACCCCATTCCTGCAGAACCTCATCCAACAATACTTGTACTGGAACTGTCTCTATCTCCTGAGATAGAGACAAAAATTGGTTAGATTGTGAAGACTTACTCGCCTGCCTCACGGACTATGATGTAATATCAGTACAGTGTTACTCCATTCCTCCTAAAGATCGTAAGATCCCCACTAACATTGCCAAAATTACTTTCCGTAGACATGACCTTTCCTTTCATGTTTACATTGGTGGAAAATCCCTCCCTCTCCGACCGTATCAACCTCCTCTCCGTCAGTGTTAAAATTGTTAGTGTTTAGGACATCCTGCCAAACGCTGCCGTTCCACAGCCCGATACCCACTATGTGCCCAACTTGGTCATTGCCGATCAAACTGCTCTGTACACCTATCCCTCCTACATCTTACTGCCACACTTTTACCTCCTACCTTCCTCAGTCAATTTTTTTTACCATTTTAAATCCAGACACTCCAATCTCTACTGCAGCCCCAACACCTTCCCCTCACTCCCCGCAACAGACAAACTAAACGTTCCACCCCTTCTCCTACCACACGCTCACCTCAACCAACCTTTGCCTCTCCTCCTCAGACACCAGTCTCCTCTTCCCCCCTCATAAGAAACCATTGTCTCACAAAACTCCTCAACCAACTCCTTTACAGAAACTCTTGAAGATATACAACTCTCGTCCTCTCCACACTCAAAGCGACTGCCGATATCCATCCTCTTCTTACTTATATTCCCCTACACCCTTTCCTCCTACTCCCTCCCGACACAGCCCATCCCCCCAGCTCCAGCTCCACCTACATTATTAACCCTTCCTCCATCCCTTCTATCCCTTCCACTCCCTCCTGGATACACACGTAAATCCTTTATGTCACACCTATGCCCTTCCCCAGATCCTCCACCTCCTGATCCCCCCCAATCCCTTGCCCGTTGTTGTCGTGGGGGGGCTTAGGAGGCGGAGACTGGGACCCAATGATGGGGAACTACCCAACCTTGGGACTCAGCCCTCGACTCAACTAATTTTGCATGGTCTTTATTTTCCTTCCCACTTTTCGTTTCTGTCCCTTCACCAAACCCTTCTGCTATCCACCTCCTAAGGTGTGAGAGCCGTGCTGAAAGGATGAAAGGCTGACTTTGTGCCAGTCCTGAACGGCCTGAGGGAGCCATGGGCACGGTATTCCCCTGATTTAGTTATCTAGCCCTTACCCCTCAAGGGGACCCTGAGGGGTGGACTGTTTTTATCCCCAACATAATCCAGGCTTACCATGGCCAGTAATGAAAATTTATCCCCACTATTAGGGGCAATGAGGCTTGCCCCTTTATCAAATAGCCCCAACGATGTAAACCCACCAGATTCCCTGACCCCAGGCTCTCCTTTGACCACGGCTCCGAACACTGCAATAACTACCCCCTCATCAATACCTACTAGTACAGTAGCCAACAATCAACCCTTAAGGAACATTTCCACTCTCCCAGCAATCTCAACTTCAACACCTCTACCCCCACAACCTCCAACATCAACCACCCCATCCTCCCTTATTAATACCTTACAGCCTTATTGCCCACCTCCCCATAACACTACCTCCCTTAACACTACTCCATCTTCGTCACGCCCCCGCCCTTCTACTACCCCTATCTCTACAACAATTTTGAATACCCTCTTCAGCGCAGCCAAATGGGACCGATTTTTCGTGATCTCTCCCACAGCTCCCTACTCTGACAACACCCTTCTCTTCCAACAATGTCTCCAAAAACAAGTAGGTAAAGTCTCTTTCCGTAGCCGACCCGACCGCTCCCGTCTTGTCACAGTAACATCCGAAAACCAAGCTATAGCATTAACAAAACTAACAGACCTATATGGTAACCCCATCCTTGCAGAACCCCATCCAACCCTCAATACTTGCACCGGAACAGTTTCAATCTCCCCAGCAAATTGCCCAATCTATGACAAAGATTGGTCAGATTGTGGAGAAGATCTACTTGCCTGTCTCACAGACTATGATGCAACATCAGTACAATGCTACTCCATTCCCCCAGAGGTCATCGAAAGAAACCCACTAACATAGCCAAAATTACCTTCCGTAGGCATGACCTTCCCTTTAACGTCTACATAGGAGGAGAATCCCTCCCTGTTCGTCCATACCAACCCCCTCCACGTCAGTGCCAAAATTGTTGGCGTCTGGGACACCCAGCCAAACATTGCCGTTCCACAGCCAGATGCCCACTATGTGCCCAACCTGGCCATACCCGATCTAACTGCCCTGCACAATCACGCACATGTGCCAACTGTGGCGGCCCCCATAATGTATTTATATGGGTTGTCCCACCTATAAATTTGAGTCTGAGGTAGCAACTCTCAGATTCAAACTTGGACTCACACTACGTGAAGCCAGACAAGAAGCACGTCGACGTGGTTTCTCTCTTACTCCTTACTCCAGTAATACTGCTCATTCTACCAATTCTCCTAAACCCACCCCCCTACACTTCTACCTCCTACCTTCCCAGTCAAACTCTTTTGCCATCCTAAATCCAGACACTCCAATCTCTACTACAGATACTTCAATCACCACTACAATCCCAACACCTTCCCTCTCCCTCCTCGCACTACCCGTAACAGACAGAACAAACGTTCCACCCCCTCTTCCCCTACCACACAATCACCTCCACCTTCCTTTGCTCCTATGCTTGAGACACCAGTCCTCTCTTCCCCCCCTCACAAGAAATCCTTTATCCCCAAAAACTCCGAACCAACTCAGAAGAAGAAACCATTGAAAATATTCAAGATTACCTAATGAAAACTGACACTCAACCTCCAAATCTTACAACTCCTGCTCCTTCCACACTCCAAGTAACTGCTGATATCCATCCTCCTCCTAACGATATCCCCCCTACACCCTATCCTCCTACCCCTCCCACCATCCCCTCTGACCCCAACCCCACCCACATTAACCCTCCCACCATCCCCTCTATCCCTTCCACTCCCTCCTTACGCACGTGAATCCCTTATGTAACTCATTAACTCTCATAAAGTCAATACACACCACCAGACACTCCAATCCCACACATCCTACTGCCGTGCCCACGTTTTGAAACAACTCGTACCTCTGCTTTCCCCCACCTATCCCCCTTCACCGACCTCCCAACCTATCAGACATCCTTACAGAATCCCACACTTTTTGCTTCAACAACCTATTCTCTTTCCTCAAACGCATACATATTCTTCATCTAATCCAACTCCTTACCATACCCGACCCTAACCCTTTCACTCACCAATTCCTTTGCCCAGCTTAGACAACTAATCACTAACTCAACCACCCTTCCCTAACATTAACTATAGTGCTACATGACCTTAGATGTCTAGCACATTTATCTTGCTTTTAACCATTAACCATTAACCATCCACCTCCTGATACCCCTCCTGATGCAACACCACCCTCTCATTCCTTATCTCACCCCCTAGCTCCTCCCCCTTCAAGTTCCCCAACACGCACTGTAACCGTTATCCCTCATGGATCGACTATCGTATAGCTCTCATACTCTGGAATATTCGCGGTTTCCGTTCTCACAGACCTGACCTTCGTCATATCATTTCTTCTTAAAACCCATCCATTGTCAGCCTCCAAGAGACATTTCTTACACATCCTGCTGTACCAATTCCCAACTACCATTTTGTCTTTTCTTCACATTCCCTTTATGTCTCCTCTATACTTATCCATCAAAAAAACATCTAATATCATTCCTCCCTTTCAAACCATTGTCCCGTGCACATTTATTCGCACCTTTCATCGCCGACGGATCACAGTTATTCCATTCTACTTCTCCCCTTCCCATCCCGTTGACTTTGTTGCCTTTGAAACTCTAATTTCCAAACTCCAGCCACCTTTCCTTGTAGTTGGTGATTTTAACTGTCGCCACACTCTTTGGGGTGATTCTATCACCAACTCCCGTGGCCGATCCCTAGAACGGTTCCTCTCCACAACTGATCTTATTATTCTTAATTCAGAACGCCCGCACACTTTGACATACGCACGCAATCTTTTTCATGCATTGACCTCTCTCTATGCTCCCCTTCTCTCCATTTAGAGTTTCCACTGGTCAGTCTTTAGACCACTTTCCTATAGTGACCACTTTCCAGTTCTCCTTTCTTCCTACCTTCACTCGTAACCACTCTCCTAACTCACCCCACGCTGGTGTTTTGATAGATCTGACTTGGGCGATACTTGTCACTTCACTCGTTCTGCTATTCATACCCAGCGAACCTCATCCTCCCTCACATTCCATTTCAGAAATGATACAGTATTTCACAAATACAGTCTTAAGAGCTGCACAGACAGTATCCCTCTAACCTCAAGACCATATACCTCCAAATGTGTTCATGGTGCGAATTATGGATTGAACTAAGCACTTCGCTTAAAACGTGCAGCCTGGACAGTTACCGCTCCAAAGAGTACTCCAAATCAACTATCCGCCTTTATCTCCTTTAAAAGAGGCATCGGGCCCCATCTCCGTCGTACAAGCCGGAATAGTAAAATAAATAGCTGGCGCATTATGTTTCATCAAATTACATCCTCTACTCTATCTCCAATGTTTGGCGCGAATCCATAAACTATCAGGCAACATCCCCCCCATCCGTTGCCCCCTAGTCCCTCCATATTCGAAATACCCTCATTTCTGATCCGCTCAAGTCGCTAATGAACGTGGGTGAATTATTTTCAGCCAGGTCAGTAGTGGTTCTCACCTATCCTTCACACTTCTCTTCTATTAAGGCACCAGAGAACGTACCCCCTTACCTTCAACCCCATCCTCTGATGAGTCCTATATGCCCCATTTTCTTCCTCTAAACTCATTGCTGCCCTACAATCGTGCCGTAACACGCATGAAGGGCGCCTGACGGTATTCACTACCGTATGCTCCGGCAACTCCCATCTTCCTCCTTTCCTTCCTTTAAAAATTTACAACCACATTTGGACATCACAGGAAATTTCCCTTCTAGTTGGCGAGAACTCTTATCCTTCCCTTCTGAAACCCAATAAATCGGGTACCCTTCCTCAAGACTATCGCCCCATCGCACTAACTATCTGCTGTGCAAACTATTAGAGCGAATGGTGAACTTCCGCTTAATGTGGTATCTTGATCTCACAATCTCCTCTCTCCTTCCCAATTCGGTTTTTCGCCGTGCCAGAAAGCACAGCTGACGCCCACTTGCTCATTTTTGAGACATATTATTCATCTGGCATTTGCACGCCCATGAATCCGTACTAGCTATTTTTTTTTTTATCTAGCAAAAGCTATGATAACGACATGGCGGTACCATACCTCCAACAATTGTCCTCTCTAGGCATACGTGAAACATGGGGTGTCCTTCATAAAGTCCTTCCTCTCCCACGCACTTTCGCAGGTCAAACATCGCCTCTGCCACTCATCTTTCTTTTTCCCCAAATCGAAGGTTCCCACAAAAATGCCAGTTGTGCTCGTACCACTTTATTCCTTCTTGCTGTTTATGATGTTGTCTCAGTTTAACCACCAGGAGCCCGGTCATCACTATAATGTTGATGATTTAAACCATCTATGCCTCTGGCACATCCATACCAATCTCTACCATTTCGTCAATCTCTGCAATCTCATCAGTAGCTTCCTGGGTCCACAAACCATGGCTTCCGCTTTTCTACCTCTAATCTTTTTCTCCATTCTTTTTCTCTCGTCACGTGTAGGTCCTCTACCCCCACTCTTCTTATATGGCACTCCACTCCAATGCCGGTCCTCTGGCAGAATTCCTACGGTGTCATTGTTTGAACTCCAACTGTCCCTGGCGAGACCATATTTTATACATTAAAAGAAAAAGCTCTCCGCCGTCCTTTTTTTCGAATCTTAAAAACTCTCGTCCCATATATCAATGGGGCTCAGATCGCAAAAACTCCTCCTTCCTCTTCATTTTTCTTTGGTCCAATCTCCACTCTTGATTATGGATGCCATATCTACTCCTCTGCCTCAACTTCTCTCCTTGCCCATCTTGATACAATCCATCACTGTGGTTCTTCGCTTAGCCTAGGCCGCCTTTCGCTCCCTCCCCAGTTTGAGAGCCTGTACCTGAATCAGGCTACCAATCTCTCTCATCGACGTCGTGCCCTTCTCTCTCTCCGATGCTATGTTCGATTCCAACAACTTTCCCTCACTAAACTAACTATCCCACACCTCTTCCTTACCTTAGATTCATCTCCACGATTACCTACTCCTTTCTCCACTCGCATGATACCTCACTCTCCCATTCCCCTTCCCCCATCTCCCCCATCTCCAACACCTCTCCCATTCTCTGTCCATGTCCCGTCCCTCCATGGCTTATACCGTCACCCCCAATATTTGCTCTTACTGTTTTTCCCCGACCCACCAAAATCACATATCCCTCCTACTGTCCTTCTCACACATTTCCTTGACCTGTCCCACATCTTCCCTCTAGTATTCATGATATACTGATGGCTCGAAATTCACCTCCGTGCTGATTTGCAGTATCTTCCCAACTCGTACTTTCAAATACTCCTCCTGAATACAGTGTCCTTACTACAGAACTGTAGGCCCTCCTTTTGCCTCTAAAACACTTAAACTCCCACTTCCTTTTCCTCTTTCACTATATTTACCGACTCCCATAACTCATTACCTCTCATAAAGTCAGTACACACACCAACCCCCTTGTTTTGGTAAGATCCAGAACTGGTTGTTCTACCTGTCCACACTCCATAAAACAAGCAAAATTTTTTGCTGGGTGCCCAGGCCCTGTTTGGCATCCCCGCAGTGAAACAGGCAGATACACTGCACGCAAGTACCACGCCGCTATGTTCCACATCATACCCGCCACGCTTCTCACTATTCCCACCCTGATTATTACCCACACTTTAATACCTTCTTGTATAATCGTGGCATCTTGTTTTGGTCAAGCCACCGCATTAATAAATTACATTCTGTAAACTATCTCTCACCTCCTGGTCCCGCTCCATTTCAATCGGACAGACTTTTGGGAGGCCGCCTCTCGGGGCCCGCTTACGGCATTGGCCACACCCGTCTAACACACTCCCTATCTGATGTCATAATCTGATCCACCTTTATGTTCCTTATGTAATGTTCCCCTTTCAATTCCACACATCCTATTGATCGTGCCCACGTTTTGAACCCCGTACCTCCTGCTTTCCCCCACCTATCCTCCCTTCACCGACCTCCCAACCTATCAGCATCCTACTGAATCCCACACTTTCTGCTTCAAAACCTATTCTCTTTTCCTCAGAACGCATACATATCCTTCATCTATCTAAGCTCCTTACCACACCCACCCTAACCCCTTTCACTCACTCACTTCCTTTGCCCAGCTTAGACAACTAATCACTAACTCAACCACCCTTCCCTAACATTAAACTATAGTGCACATGACCTTAGATTTCTAGCACACTTATCTTGCTTTTAACCTTAACCGATTAAACCATTCATTACTCTGACAAATACTCTCCTCTTCCAGTAATGTCTTCTATGAACAAAGTTTTCCCGCTCGTCACAGTTACTTCCTAAATCTAAGCTAAGCATTATCAACCCCTACTAACTTCACTGTCAACCCTTCCAGCCCAGCCTCATCCCTCCCTCAATACTTGTATCGAAACTGTCTCCTTCCCGAAAAAACTGCTTTGGTTTACGATAAGGTTTTTGGTCATATTGTGGAGAAGAACCTACTCGCCTGCGCAGGACTATAATGCAGTATCAGTACAATCCACAATTATCATGATTATTGTCATAATATATTTCATAATCTTATTATATCAGTAGTTTTGTAGGTCTAATAAATTATGATTGTAATTAGCTACTTCTTGTTATTATTATTATTATTATTATCATTATCATTATCATTATCACATTATCATCATCATTATCTTATCATTTTTAATTTTATTCTTATTATCATTATTATTGTTTAATATTATTATTTATTATTCCCATTATTATCCAAATTATCATTGCTTTTTTATTCATTTATTACTATTTTTATTTTCATTATTATATTATTCTCGTCATTATTATCTATCATTTTTATTAGTTATTCGAAATTTATTACTTGTCAAAATTATATTATTATCATATTTAATAGGCAATTAGTCTTTATTTTCTCAGAACAGTCGATATTTTGCCGTTTTTTTTTCGATTTTCTTTTTTTTTTTCCATTTTTTTTTAACGTTTAGTCTTTATTGTATTACAAATGGACACTATATTGATTTTATCATCAACCCATTGTCATCCTGATTATTTTGATGATGATTATGACACCAGTGTCATAATATCATTATATGATTGTCGTAATTACCCTCCTTATCGTCATTACCATTATTTTTCTCATTATTTATATTCAGTTATAGTAATTGTTACTCTAATTCTTTATTGGTTAGTTATTATCAGAGTCATTATTTTTATTGTCATTGTTTATTGTTATCATTATTATATCATTATTATTACACCTATTATCATTATTACATTATTATCATTATTCAATTTGTCATTATCATCATTAACATTACTAGGAGAATTATTAGATTATTATCCAATCATAGAGTATAGTATTATTATTTTATCATTTTTACCATAAATGTATCATTATTAACATTAAATATCAGTATTATTGTCAATAATTGTCATATTAGCTTATCACATTAACTTGATTATTGTGAGAAATCGTCGCAATGAGAAATTTATTAATAAAGAAAAAAAAATCGGCTTTTTCAAGGATATCTTACTTTAGGAAAGTTCTTTTTACATTATAAATTGGGCAATTAATATTGTTCTACCCACTCATCTTGCCATCCATCATTATCACGTGTTGTCATAATCATCTTTATCACAATTTTCGATAATAATTACCTTCATTATCGCCCATTCATTATTATTAAATTGTTGCAGTAATATAATTATGATTATAATTGATAATGGTCATTATTTTCATTATCTTAGTAGTATTAGTGTTAGTATTATACTGTCATTATTATTATCATTATTATTATTATTATCATTATTCTCATTATATTATTATTATGTAGTATTCTTATTATTATTATTATTATCATTATCATTAATATTACATGAAAATTGTTAAATACTGTTCTTATTGCTTATTTATTCCCAATATTATCCAAATTATCATTATTATTATTTTATTATTATTACCATTATTATTATCATCATCATTATCATCATTATTGTAATTTTTAATCCATTTATCATCATTATTATCATAATCGACTTAATTATTGTCAAAATCATCATAATTATAATTTTTTAATGGATTTTTTCCGAGTGTTCTCAGGAAAATCGATATTTCGCTAGATTTTGCCTTTTAGACTTTTCGGGATTCCTTACTTTAACTTTTTGCAATATAAATGGACACTATCATTGTAATTATCATTATTATTATCACTATTGTCACAATCTCCCTCATTATCGTCATCATTATTATTATCATTATTTATTATTATTATTGTTATTATTATCATTATTATTACTATTATTGTTGTTGTTGTAGTTGTTATCATTATCATGATTATTATTATTATCATCATTATTATTATTATCATTATTACCATTGTTATCAATATTATGATTGATAATGATTATTATTATTATTATCATCATCATCATCATCATCATCATCATCAATATTATTATTATTATCATTATTGGTACAATGAGAACTATTCGAATTTAGGTTGTTATCGTTATTATTCCTAATATTATCCTTTTATTTATTTATTATTGTTATTTTATCACTATTACCATTGTTATTAACATCAATATCATTATTATCATCGTTATTGTCATTACTAATCCACCTATCATCATTATTGTTACGCCGGCCGCCTCGTCTCTCTGCCACCAACACAAGGCAGGCTAGGCAGACGGCGTGTTATCCACAGGGTCGTGAACACTGAACAGCTCCAAGAGGCACCGAGCACCACAGCGTCCCAGAACACCACGAGAGGAAACGCCAAGTGGCGAGGCAGGGCACGAAATAAACACACGATGACTGTCTTTCTTTTATTTCCACAAGTTATTTACCCGTACACTTTTCTATAGGCACAATGCAGGGGGGAAACCAGCATGTCACACAGCACGATACAGCTTATAACAGGGCAACACAAAGTTATATCAGGTCACAAGGCACACACGAGGTCTTCACAGGAGCAGCACCCAACTCCGTCTGCCCTGGCTTGTTCCTGCTCACAGCCAGTTGCATCATGTTTGCCCAGGATCCTTCATGTTAACACATGCCCAGGTCATCCTTTCCATGTTAACACATGTTTCGCACAGAGACAAAGACCCACTGGCGTAGCACTATCCCCCCCTATCAAGCAGAGCCTGCTCTGACATACCTAAACCTGAAACAAACTACAGAAAATTTAAATAAAATTAGTCCTCAAGAACAAACAAAATTTTTTTCATCCAGCGCGGCTTTCTTTGCTCTCGCTGGGGTCGCTCTGGAGGAGGAGTGGGCCGCGGTAGATTGGCAGTGGCACCCAGAGGGGTATCTCCTGTCCTAAGACCTGGTTCATGGTCACCATTGACGTCTGCTGCATCGCCCTCACCGTCCAAATGCTCGTCCTCATCTCGGTCAGCGTCTGCCACGTCCTCATCGCCGCTACTGGGGCTAACGTCATCTTTTTCACCATGGCCCCAGGAGTAGCTTCCTGGCCCATGGTAACGCCACCAGCCGTGCGCCAAGTCCTCGAGGAAGTCAGGCAACGGCCCCACACCAACCAACTCCTCGCTCCCCGACGACTCTTCTGGATGCTCCACTTCCTCACAAGTGCCCAGCTTTGCACCAGCTGGCACCTTCTGGGCCTTATCAGAGAAGTTAGCTACCAACACTGTAACTAACCCCTCCCCTGGTCCAACAAGGCTCCGCCCAACCGCTACGCCATCAGCCAGCTGCAGGTTTTGGATGGGCTCCACGAGGCCCTCTACTCCACGCATAACTCTTGACAGTCGACACCGGATTCTAGACTCTGTCCTGGGGGCAAGGTGCAGTCGCTCAGCTGTAACTACCTCTGCACAGCCAACCTCTGGAAGCAAGGGCACCTCTTCACCGTGCACCCTCACCAGCTTCCGTCCAAGGTCGACACACGCCTTACTCTGCGTCAGGTAGTCAAGGCCCAGCAAACAGTGCTCGTCCAGATCGGCCACATACACCGGCAGCCGCTGCACCGTGCTGCCCACGCCAATACGAGCCTCCACTGGCCCTTGAGCTGCACACAATGCCCCGTGACACCACACGTCTCTTGGTGTTGGGAAGTCGCATAGTGGG
>NW_023639152.1:0-5000 GCF_015228065.2 Penaeus monodon
TTTTTTAAATTTTTGTTTTTTAAATAAAAATTTATTTTTATATTTTTATTTTAATAATAAAAAGATAATAATAATGATAAAATTGATAATAATAAATAATTTTATACTACTACTACTCTTAATAATATAAAAAATAAAAATAATAAATGAATAATAATAATATAATAAAGTAATAGTAAAAATAATAATTATTATTATATATCATTTTTATTATTATTTTTTTTTTAAAGTGCCCTGTCCCACATGGACGTTGGCGATCATGGATTTCCATGATTTTCTTGGCAATTTAGAGCGTTGGTTTTGCCGTTGCCTTTCGCCCGCTGTTTTTTTATCGAGTAATATATATATATATATATATATATATATATTATATATATATATATATATATATATATATATATAACATATATACATACAAATGCTATATATAAAATATAAAATATATATTATAAATATATGTATATATATATATATACACATATACACATATATGTATGTATGTATGTATATATGTGTAATGTATATTAGATATATATGTACATAAATGAATAAATTATATTATATATTATATATATATATATATATAATATATATATATATTCATTCATTTTAACATATATATGTATATATATACATATTACACATATATACATACATACATGCATAATATATATAATATATATATATAATATATATATATATACACACACACACATATATGTATGTTGTATGTATATATGTATGTATGTATGTATGCAGTATGTATATACACTATGTGTGTATGTGTGTGTGTGTCTATGTGGGGTGTGTGTGTGTGTGGTGTGTGTGTGGTGTGTGTGTGTGTGTGTGTGTGTGTGTGTGTGTGAGTGTGTGTGTGTGTGTTTTTGTGAGATGTGTGTGTGTGTGTGTGTGTGTGTGTGTTGTGTGTGTGTGTGTGTGGTGTGGTTTTGTGTGTGTGTCTGCGCGCGCGCGCGGGGTGTGTGTGTTCAAAAAAAAAATTATCTCTTTCAGGATTGCAAGAAAACGGTTTCCAATAAAGGCATTGAATTTGGGAAATTTCAAAACAGCGAAAATCCCGTGGGTTTTTGGGAAAGGAAAAAACAGTATAAAATAAACGTTTTTTTTTTCCGATTTCATACCAAGTATTGAGAAAATAGCTCCCGGGAAAGGTGGAAGATTTTTCGTAAATGGCTTGGCAGGGGGAAAACATTAAAAAGAATGGGGCAAGATACGGTAAAGTATTAAAGCACACACACACACACACACACACACCCCAACCACAAAATAGATATATACAAAATACATACCCCAAAACACACACACCAACACACACACAACCCCCAACCCCACACCCAACACCACACAATGCATACATACATACAAATCACACACACACCCCACACACACACACACACCAAAAGCAGCTACATCAAATAAACATGCTGAATGAATGCATGATGCAAGCATGCAACAACAAAATTTCATACATACAACTACATACATACTACAAAAATAATCATAAATACACACACACACAACGCCAACACCCCACCACCAATATTTATATTATATTAATAATATATAATAGATTAAAAAATATATGTACATGTATAAATATTATTTTTTTATATATATGTTTTATGTTTATATATATAAACACCCTTAAAAATTAAAGATTAATAAAATATATATTTATTAATGAATTATAATTATAAAATTTTTGTGTGGTGTGTGTGTGGGGGTGTGTGTTTGGGGTGTGTGTTTTGTGTTCTCTTTATTATATATATTATATATATATAATATATATATATATTAATATTATATCACACAAATCATTGGGGTTTGTGTGGTGTGTGTGTTGGGGCTGTGCGTGTTGTGTGGCCGGGCGCCCGGTTTTTGTGTGTGTGTTTGGTGTGTGTTTGGGGTTTGTGTATGTTTGGGGGGATGTGGTGGTGTGTGTGTATGCGCGCGCGCACCCCCACACACCACAACATATATATGTAAACACAATAAAAAATTATAATATATATATAATATTATATATATAGTATAATATTATAATATATATATTAAATATTATTATAATATTTAATATATTTTATTAATTATATAATATATATATATAAAAATATTATAAAATATATTAATATATTATAATAAAAATATATATATAATATATTATATTATGATGTATGTTGTATGTATTTTCCCATATTTATATTCATATTTATATATACATATAATATATATATATATATAATATATTATATAATATTATTTATATATATATTTAATATTATATTTATTTTAATATATATATAATATATATATATATATTTTAATTTATAATATATATATATATTGTTGTGTGGTTGGTGTGTGTGTGTGTGGTGTGTGTGTGTGTGTTTTGTATCTTTTATAAATATAAATATATATATAATTATATAATATTATACACACAAAATCAGTGTGTGTGGGGTGTGTGTGGTGTTGTGTGTGTGTGCGTGTGGGGGTGTGCGGGTGTGGTGTGTGTGTGTGTTTGTGTGTGTGTGTGTGGGGTGTGTGTGTGGTGTGTTGTGTGTGTGTTGTGTTTTTGTGGTGTGAGTATGTGGTGTGGTGTGTGTATGCGCGCGCGGGACAACAACCCCAACAATAATGTAAAAAATATAAACATAATATATATATATATATTATAATATTATTAAAATTTTATATATAATTTTTATATTATATATATTATATATATATTTTATATATTATAATAATTATATTATAATATTTTATATATATATTATATTTATATATTAAAATAAATTATATATATATATATATATTTGTATTGGTATGTATAACCAATTTTTTTTTCATATTTGTAAAAATCTAATACATTAGTAATTATATATTATATATATTAACAACTAATATATAAAATATATATATATTATTAATATATATATATAATATATATTATATATATGTAAGGATAAGTGTGTGTATATATTAAAAATATATATATATATTATATTATAATATATATATAATATAAGTAAGTATAAATGTGGATATATACATATATATAGTGTATTTAAAATTTTATATAATTATATATATATACATATATTAATGTATAATATATAATATAATCAATATATATGTATTATATATATATAATATATATTAATATATTATATATATTATTGATTTATAAAAATAATTTTATATATAAATATTAATTAAAGTATAATATATAAATATATATAATATAAAACTAAAATATTTTCTCCCAAAAAAATATATATATATAATATATAATAAATATATATAATATTAAAATATATATATATGTACACACACACACACACACAACCCCACGCAAACCAGAGTATAGATAAATATAAAGAAACTGAAAATTATGATAGTATAACAACATATTTTTAATATTACATTGTAGTATGTGTAGCGTTTATGCACATATAAAAAATAAATAAATAAATTGGGGATATTTTTTTTTCAACAGCCATTTTTCCATTGCGAACATAGGCCCTCTGAATTTATTATTTTGGAGGTTATTTTCGTGCCGCCCTTCCCGATTGGGTCCCTAATAATCAACCCCGGGGTTGGCCGCAACGTTCCCCCGCGTTGGGGCTTTCCAGGCTATCTCGTTTTCTCGGCCGTGAGATCGGGCGCGAGGAGCCGGAGGCAGGCATTTTTCGACTGCCGCGAGGGAACTGAGTCCAGTTTGAACCCCTGGGCCCCGCGGCAGCGTGGTTGGTGTGTGTGTGTGTGTGTGGGTGTGTGGGGGGGTGTTTTTGTGGTGTGGGGGGTGTGTGGTGTTTTTGGTTTGGGTGTGGTGTTTTGTGTGTGTGTGTGGTGGGGTGCGGGTGTGGGGTGTGTGTGTGTGTTGGTGTGGTGTTGTGTGTGTGTGGTGTGTTGTGGTGTGTGTGTGGTAATATAAATAACATAACAATATATAAATATATTAATATTTATATATTTTAAAATAATATATAATATATAATATATATATATATATACACAAACTGCATCCGGGAGCTTGTGTGTTGGGGGGGGGGGTGTGGGGGTGTGTGTGTGTGTGTGTGTGTGGTGGTGTGTGTGTGTGTGTGTTGTGTGTGTGTGGGTGTGTGTGTGTGTTATGTATTAATATATATTTATATATATTATTTTATATATATATATATTTATTTATATATATATATATATATAAACACACAACCCCACCCCACACACACACAATATATATATATATAATTTTAATATATATAATATAACATATATAATATATATATTTTATTATAAATATATATTATATTAATATACACAAACACAACACCCCACACCACACACACACACAACAACACACACACACACATAAATTAATATATATATAATATAAATATAATTTTATAATATGATATAATTATATAATTATATATAAATAAATTTAAAAATTTTAATAATTTATTATATTATAATATAAATATATATTATATATTATATTTATATTGAATTATTTTATATGGACGCGGTAGCTTTTGTGTGTGTGTGGTGTGGTGTGGTTTTGTGGTGTGTGTGGTGTGTGTGTTGTGTGGTATATATAATATTTAAAATATTAAAATTTTTATTTTATATATAATTATTATAAATAATTGTATAGTCTGGATATATATATATATATATATAATATATATATATATAATATATATATTTTTAATTTAAAAACATATGAATGTACATGGATATATATATATAATATATATATATATAAATTATATATTATATTTTAATTTTATATTTAAATTATATATATATTAAAAATATATATTAATATATAAATTTTATATAAGACCACGGTGGCCGGTGGGTTTGGCATCGGAATCAAGATGGCAAACGGGCAATCTGAGTCAGGGGTTCGACACCGGGGCCCACGCGTTGTTCCCTTGGCAAAAAAACTTTACTTTGATTGCCTTAGCCCTGGGGGC
>NW_023639152.1:10000-12337 GCF_015228065.2 Penaeus monodon
TATAAAAAGAAACACAACACACACCCCACAACACCACACACACACCACACACCAAAAAAATATATATTATATAATTTATAATAATATTATTATTATATATATATTAAAAATTATATATAATTTTGTGTGTGGGTATAATATTAAACATAAACAATATAAAAAAAATTAATAATATTACATTACAATATTTTATTTATATATATATATATATATATTAATTTTTATAATTGTGTGTGTGGGTGGTGCGGTGTGTGGTGTGATGTATGTAGGGAGTTTATGTTGTAGTATGTTGTATGATGTTGTATGTATGTATATGCTGCATGCAGATGCTTCATTTTTGCATGTATGTATGTTGTATGTATGATGCTATGTGTTGGGGTTTGGGTGTGGTGGTTGTTGTGTATGTTGAGTAGTAGCATATGGGGGTTTTGTGGGTGTGTGTGTGTGTGTGTGGTGTGTGTGTGGTGTTGTGTGGTGATGTATGTAGTAATATGATATGTTGTGTGTGTGGTGTTGTGTGTGTGTGTGTGGTGATATATCTTTTCATGTATCGGTCCATTCGTTTAATTTTTTCTCTGGAAGCTCATTAAAAGAAAAATCTTTCCCCCCGGACCGGTTCATCAATACTTTGGGATGAATCGAGTAAAAAACGTTTTTTTTTATACGTTTTTTTTCCCTTAAACCACGGGGTTTTCGCTGTTTTGTAAATTTAAATCAAAGCCCTTTTTGAAAAACCCGTTTTTTTGCAATCCCGAAAGGATTAATTTTTTTTTTGAAAAACACAACACGCGCCGCCGCAGACCCCCACCACACACAAACACACACCCCCCCCACACACACACACACACACACAAAACCACACACACAAACCCCCAAAAACCACACCACACACCCCAAAAAACAACACACACAAAAACACCACACCAACACCCAAAACACACACACACCACCACAACCAACACTCACACACACAACCACACACACCCACACACACACCACACACACACACCACACACACACCACACACACCCAAAAACACCACACACACACACACACACACAAGACACACACACACATAACACAATGTGTATATACATACATGCATACATAAACATCATATAACATCATAATACATATATGTGTTGTGTGGAATTTTAATATAAATTATATAATTTAATATAATATGCATGTATGTTTAAATGTGTATTGTATATATAAATAAAATTAATGAAAGAATATATATATAATATATATATATATATTATATATAATATTATAATATTTTTATTTATGTACATATATATTATATTCAACAAAATTTAAACATACATAATAAAAGTGTAATGTGTATTATATATATATATATATTAATTATATATATATATATATATATATGCATTTTTTTTATATATGTGTATATGTGTATATAATATATTTTAAAATATATTATATATTATATATATATAAAAAGAAAATAAAATTAATAATAATAGTATTAATATATTATATAATATTAATTTTATAATATATTATATATATATATAAAATATATATATTACTCGATAAAACAGCGGGGGAAAGGCAACGGGAAACCACCCCTCTAAAAATTCCAAGAAACATGGAAAAACCATGATCGCCCAAAGTCCCGTGGGCGGGCCTTTAAAAAAAAAAATAAAAATAAAATGATAGTAAAAATAAAATTATTATTATTTCTTTACTATTATTATATTATTATTATTTTCATTTTTTATTATTATTGTTTTAAAATTTTTAGTAGTAGTAGAGTAGATAATTATTATTTTTATTATTTTTATTATTATAATTAAATTTTTATCATTTTTATTATAAAGATTAAGTAACGAGATAAAATAAAATGTTTATTATAACACTAAAAACAATAATGATGATAATAATAATTAAAAAATCATGAAACAATAAAGAAACAAATAATAGTAGTAAACGATTTCAATAACAAAGTAATAAAAATATAATAATAAAAATAATAAAAATAAAAATAATAATAATTATTATTATTTTATTTTTATAATAATAATAAAATAATAAAAATAAAAATAATATAAAAAAAATAATAATAAAAAAATATTAATGAAAAAACAATAAACTATAACAAAAAAGGGGGTAAATGAAATAATGATAGCAATAATAATGAAAGTAAAGCATAACGTTAATATTATTGAATGGTGATGAGACAAAAAAAAGGGCTATAGTAAAATGGGGATATTATCTATAGTAGAATGACAGGGACCATTTTAAATAAAAACAAAAAAAAATAGTTTAAAAAAAAAAAGGGAATAACCCGTTGGTAAAAAAAAATGA
>NW_023639153.1:5000-12337 GCF_015228065.2 Penaeus monodon
ATATATTATATATACGTACCATATTCACATATTATATATATGCCTGTTTCATGAAATGAATTATAAATAGATAAATAAATATATCTACAAAAATTTTAAAATGTGTATATTTATATATTCAACATGTATGTATCTATCTATCTATATACTGATATGTATATTTATATTTTCCAAAAATATGTACATATAAAAGCATATTTTATATATTTTATATATATAAAATTTATATTATATATTATATATATAATATGCACATATATACAAAATTATATATGTAATATACCGTATCTATACATATGTATGCATATATATATGCACATATATACATATTATATATACGCATTTATACATATGTATGCATATATATACACATATGATTTAAATGTATACAAAAGCAACATGTTTATATGTATATGATATTTTTATGCACACATACACACACAAAACATTATATATGCTAGATAGATAGGTTTACATATATATATATATATATATATAATAATAATATATATATATATATATATACATTATATATATGCATATATATATATATATATAATACTATATATTATTATATATGTATATACATATAATATTGCATATACACATATACATTGGTATGTATATGTATAAATATATACATAACATATATGTGTTACATATGGTGTTTTATAAGCATTTACCTATGTATATGTATATATATATATTCATGAACAAAGAAATAAATATATACATATGTAAGCATGTATACTTATACTAATATATGTATAAACACACATATATATATGTGTGTGGGCATAAATATACATACATACACAATATTTATATTCATATATATACATTTTATGTGAATATAATGTATATTTGTATAAATATTTCTGCATAATATATATACATATGTATATATATTATATGTATGTATATATGTATATAAACATATATATTTATACATATTCATATATAATACATACATATTGGAACTAAAATTATTTTATATATTCCATATATAATAAAATTATACTTGAATATATATGTGTGTGTGTTTATAGATGCATATTATATATATATATATATTATAAAATATATTTTATATATTATATATATTATATATATATATAAACATTATCATTATCATGTTGCCAATGTCTGTGCGGTAATTGGACACACTTTTGGGGACATGTGAAAAGTCCGTTTCCTGCCTGCAATAGCGTTCTTGTAGACATAGCATTCCGATTCTACGCGATGGTTGGTTGCTCTCGAAGATGACATTATCTTTATCCATCACTTATTTTTGATTGTGTCAATCTACGTCTTTTAAATGAATTCTCTAAGTCCTTATTTAAATAATTTGTGCCTGGATAACTACAGTCTTTTTCATTTGCCTTCGAAATACGGGCATAGATATCTCGTTCTGGTATTTGTCTGTCTTTGTGTATAGTGATCTTAACATTAATATGCTTACAGTTGCCCCTTCGCTTTGTTGTCCTTCTCGCTGTCTGCTTCGTTTGGGAGCCATGGCGAGACCAGAAGTGCAGCCGTTAACTGCCAGACTCCTGGGGAGACTGACGTGTGCTGTGATCAATGACTGTGACCTTTGACTTTTTTATAGCATAGGGGGGCAAATTTATATTTATATAAGAAGTCATGTATATTATTTTACTTTAAGTAGTGAGAGAAAAAGGTTCCATTGTCTTTATAGTAGTTAGATATAAATAGACACTGACACATGGATAAGTAGATCCGAAATAGATAAATGATTTTCAAGTATATGGACATGAATACACACATAAGAACATCGTGCTGAGCTACAACAAATAATTTCATCTGTAAACCGTTTTCCCACATTTTCCTTCCATTCCCCCCCAAACCTTTTCCAATCAAAACGATTCTCCAACAGATCCTCCACCTCCCCCTCGCTACCCCTACCCCCCTCCGTGCATCGACTTCTTCGACGGCAACTTCCCCGTAAGTATTTCCGGGTTTCCTAAGGGTAAGGATAAGTCCGATATGCAAGCTTACCTCGCCCGGGCTATGCCCCTGAGGGGAGCCCGGCCCGTGTCGACTAATGCCACTCGCTCACGTTGGTCAGCTGATGCTGACTCGGCTGAAACCTAGTTCTTACCCGCCGTGGTGCCCAGCCACTGCAGTAACCTCCGGCCGACAATTGCAAATTCTCCCCCTGAGCATGGCGCGAACCGCCGACCCCTCGGATGAGAGGCCGACACGTTTCCACTCTACTACCCCGTAAGTATTTTCCGGCTTCTCTTCGGTCCTTGTCCGCTCGGCTCGGAAAATTCGCTCGCTCCCAAATGCCCGGTAGCGGATGAACGGGGGGATAAATGTGTTTTGTTTTGTTTTACTTCATTAATTTCCAACATTATCTTTATGTTTTTGTCTTGTAAATCACTTGCTATTTTAAACTCATAATTTAAGAAAACTTATTAGCCTGTGAATTTATTGTCATGATGGAAAGTAATGCATGATTAAGAAACTCAACATCGATAAATAAGTTTCGTTTCATAAGTAGAATAAAAATTTACATACAGGCACGTAGTATAATAGCAGCCCATATATGATATTAATTTATTGATTCTTATATTATGAATATTTGGCCTAGTATGTTTTTTTTTTTTAATGATTATGCATATTCACGGTAGTTGATTCCTTACATTCAGTTAAAAACAACTACTGTGAAGAGAAGTTTCACAAAATGCTATGAATGAGATTGAATAATTTCCAATTCATTTCGAGAAATGCGTCATTCAGTTAAAGATTTCTCGACGTCAAACGCGCATCTTTCTTGAAATTCCTCTTCCTCTCCTTCCACGTAGCTTTACGGAGTAAAGCGAGCCCATCTCTCACGCCATCTCCCTCCATGGAAGTTCTGCTCAGCGCCCACCAGTGTCCAGCGGGCCAGAAATGCTGCAGAGACGCCTGTTCCCAAAGGAAAGGGTTTTTTGGCCGTCTGAGTCATGCCCCAGCGACTGCATGGCCGCAGGACAAAAACTGTACTGTATATTGACGAATTGCGTGCTTTGGCCATTTCATCTCTTTCTTGCTTTTGCTTTTTTTTTTTTTTTTTTTTTTATCCTTTTCCCTATGGACCCCCCCAAAAGAGTGCCCTTTGGATAAAAAATTTGGATTGGATTTTTTTTTTATTCTTTGGAATATCTTACGTGCATCAAACATTGTCATAAATAAACCCGGGTAGGGAACATGTGTACTAAGCCAGTTTGAGAATCTAACTAATGTACCATGTATATATATACATATATATATATACATACTTATATACGTATATATACAAGTATATATAAAATATATACAAATATATATATGTGTATTGTGCAAATATATACGCCTGAATACAAGGCAGAATTTTATCTCGCTGGAGACATTAGAGGCCACTGAAGCTTGTTGCATGGCTTGGGTGAATGGTAATCAAGTCTTTGGGGTCGCTCCATGGTGCGCAGGGCTCAAACACTGCTGAGAAGGGACAAGGAACAGTTCATCAGAAATCTTGCTGAGGAGGTTGAAGGCCATTTCTTGGCAAACGACCTTCACCCTACCTACCAAGCCCTGAGAAAGCTGAACTCTAAGCCCTCCTCACAGATGACTGCAGTCCAATCAGTGGATGAACAGATCATCTCAGATCATGTTGGGGTTCGTGAATGTTGGAATGAGTATTTTTTGAGCAGTTGTACCAGGTAGACCCTCCACAGTTAGCCTGGATGCAAGCGATTCACAATACCTGTGGGCCCGACCCCCCCATCAGCGAGGAACCTCCTACCCTAATAGAGGTTAGTATGGCGATTTCCAAGCTGAAGAGTGGGAAAACTTCAGGCATATGTGATATCCTGGCTGAACTGCTAAAGGCTGGAGGTGAACCTATGGCTCGGGGCCTGTATACAGTCCTGACTGCCATCTGGCAGTCTGGTACCATTCCCCCTGACCTGCTAAGGGGCATGGTCATCCCTCTCTGGAAGGGGAATGGGGATCGTTGGGATTATAGCAACTACCATGGCATTACACTGCTCAGCATACCAGGCAAAGTTCTCGCCCACGTTCTTCTGAAACGGATCCACAAACCACCTACTGAGGCATCAGAGACCGGAGCAGTCTGGATTTACTCCTGGCAAGTCCACAATAGACCATATACTAGTGCTTCAAGTAATTGTGAAACTCCGTCGTGAGTTTGGTCATGGGTTGCTTGCAACCTACATCAACCTCAAGAAGGCGTTTGACTCGGTGCATCGGGAATCGCTATGGGAGATCCTGAGACCCAGGGGAATTCCGACACAGATTATTGGCCCAATAGCAAGCCTTTATACTGGTACTGAAAGTGCTGTAAAGAGTGATGGTGGGTTTGTCGAACTTCTCTGTTAATTCAGGGGCGAGGTAAGGCTGTGTCCTTGCACCAACACTTTTCAACACCTGTATGGACTGGATAATGGGCAGAGCTGCTAGCCAAAGTCAGTGTGGAGCAACACTAGGCAATATCAAGGTCTCAGACCTTGACTTTGCCGATGATGTTGCTATCCTATCTGAGTCCTTGGAGTCACTGGTGGCGCTTTGATGCATTTAGCAAACCTTAGTCAGAGGTCTCCTGGACCATGACCAAAATTCAGGACTTTAGGGCCTGTTAGGGGAACCCGTTCAGTCGATCCTGCTTGTGGCGAGGACGTTGAAGTTACAGAGTTTTACATACCTTGGTAGCGTAGTCCATATCTCTGGGGTGTCAGACCAAAAAGTCAGTAGACGGATTGGTCTTGGCGGGCAGGAGCCATGAACTCGTTCAACAAGAGCATTTGGAGATGTTGGTACCTATGCAGAAGAACCAACCTGCGTGTCTTCAAGGCCTCGATACTGCCAGTTTTGCTCTATGGAAGCGAAATTTGGACGCTATCCAGTGTCTTGGAGTCTCGCCTTGATGCCTCTTGTAACAAGTCCCTGTCGCGAGGAATTAAAGATGGGCCGTGGGCCTGCCTGGAGACTCGCCTCGAGGAATCCTCGTGGCTGGAACCGAAGGGTGGATGCGGGTTGTGCCCCCGTCGGCTTTAGCCCCTTGATGATGATGATATATATATATATATTCATATATATATATGCCTGTATGTATATGTATATATGTAAAGGAATAAAGAAGTGGAGAAATAAATATATTTACAAGGAAATTAATGTGTGTATTCATATAAATATATATATATATATATATATTTATATATGTAATGTTTATATTTTTGCATATATATACATAAAGGCATATATAAATGCATATATATATATATATATATATATATATATATATATAAATATGCATGTAGATATGTATATATATATATATATATATATATATATATGAATATATATATATAATATATATATATATATATATATACATACACACACAAATATGTGTGTGCATATATATATACATGCATACATATATATACATATATATTTATATTCATATATATACACATTAATTATGTGAATATGTATATATCCATATATGAATTTATATATATGTGTATATAAAAATATATGTATATATGCACATTTGTATATACATATATATGTATATATAGAAATATGTGTATGTATATACATTTTTATATACATATATATATATATATATATATATATATATATATATATATATATATATATAAATGAATATAATATATATATATATATATATATATATATATATATATATATATGTGTGTGTGTGTGTGTGTGTGGTGTGTGTGTGTGCATATGCATTGATACATAAAAATAAATATATAGATATAGATAAATAACTATACATATATTTGTATATATATATACACACACAATGTATATGTATATACATATATATATATATATATATATATATATATATATATATATATATATATATATATATATATATATATATATATATATGTGTGTGTTTAAATGTATATGTGTATATACATAGATATATATCTATACATATTTATATACATATAGATAGATAGGTACATATATATAAACCATTACTGTTATCATCCTTTTCTTGGCATTATCGATAGATGGATAGATAAACAGATTGGAAGACACGTAGATATATTGATATTCAAGTATGTGTGTGTGTTTTCTATGCATGTATATGTATTTATATATGTGCTCGTATGCATGTATGAAGACGTTATACTATTAAAATACTTGTGGTCAGCAACAGCATTGACGGTTCACCTTAGCGCTATTACCAATGTCTATCCGGCAACTAGACGCACTTTGGGAGCATATAAAAAGCCCGTTTCCTGCCTGCAAAAACAGTTCAGCCTATAGCCTTCTTGTAGACATAACATTCCGATTCTACGCGATGGTTGGTTGCTCTCGAATACATATATATATATATATATATATATATATATATATATATATATATATATATATATATATTTTTTTTTTTTTTTTTTTTTTTTTTTTTTTTTTTTTTTTTTTTTTTTTTTTCTTTCTTTTCTTTTCTTTTCTTTCTTTCTTTTTTTTCTTTTTCTTTTTTCTTTTCTTTTCTTTTTCTTTTCTTTTTTTTTTTTTACTGCAATTCTCTAGGTCTTTATTAACGAAACTGTACCTGGATAACTTTAATATTTTTCATTTACCTTCGAAGTACGGGCACAGATATCCCGTTCTGTTATTTGTGCCTTCTCTTTTGTATAGGTGATATTAACATGAATTTGCATTACAGTTGCGCCTTCGCTTTGTTGTCCTTCTCGCTGCCTGCTTCGTGGTAGCCATGGCGAGCCAGAAGTGCAGCCGTTACTGCCAGACTCCTGGGCAGACTGACGTGTGCTGTGGTGAGTAACCTGTCACCTTTGACTTTTGTGTTGCATAGGTGGGCAAGTTTATATCTATATAAGAAAGGCGTGTATATTATGTTTACTTTAAGTAGTGAGACGATGGGTTCCATTATTTTTATGTGTAGTGAGAGTAAATAGACACACAGACATACAGATAAGTAGATCTCAAATAGATAAGTGATTCTCAAATATATGGACATGAATACATATAGAGGCAAATCGTGCTGAGCAAAAAAACAAAAAATCATCTGTAAAACGTTTCCCCCAATTTTCCTTCATCCCCTCAAACCTTTTCCAATCAAATCGATTCTCCAACAGATCCTCCACCTCCCCCTCGCTGCCCCTACCCCCCTCCGTGCATCGACTTCTTCGACGGCAACTTCCCCGTAAGTATTTCCGGCTTCTCTTCGCTCCCTGTCCGCTCGCTCGGAGACTTGTCCTCCAGCTGCCCCAGCTTGTATTAAAGGATAACAGTTTGAAATTTTTTTTTCCTTTTTTATCAAATTG
>NW_023639154.1:2500-12336 GCF_015228065.2 Penaeus monodon
CCCTGAGCCTCGGATCTCCCATAGTTCCCCGATGCACCAGTCAAACGCCTTTTTGAGGTCAAGGGTGGGCCCTCGAGCAACCCCGACCAAACTCAGAGGGGCGTTCCCCATTACTCGAAGTCTATTGGGACTTGCCAGATAAATCCGACTGCTCCGGTCTCGGTGCCTCAGTAGTGTTGGGGATCCGTTCAAAAGAATGTGGGAAAAAAACCTTGCCTGGTATCGCATGTAATGCCCGTGTTGCTACAGTCCCATCGATCCCCTTTCCCCTTCCCAGAGAGGGATGACCACGCCCCTCAGCGGTGGGGAAAATGGTACCGGGACTGCCAATGGCGCGGGACTGTATGCGGGCCCCGCCATGGGTTCACCCCCACCTTTTGCATTCAGCAGGGATATCACATATGCCTCGCTTTCCACCTTAAACTTGAATCGCCACCAAAACCTCTGTTAGGGTGGGAGTTTCCTCGCTGATGGGGGGTTTCCGGCACAGGCACTGCGACATCGTTTGCTCCAGCTAACTGTTGGGGGGTCCACCGGGTAAAAACCTGTTAAAATACTCACCCCAACTTTCACGAACCCCAAACATGATCGAATGATCCGTCCATCCGTGATGGGCTGCACCCTCTTGGGGAGGGCTAGGGTTCAGTTTTCCGGGGTTTGGGTAGGCGGGGCAAAGGTCATTTACCAAAAGGGCCCTTTCGACCTCCTCAGCAAATTCCGATGGCTGTTCCTTGTCCTTCCGCAGTGTCCGAGTCCTACCACCAGGGACGTGCAAGACTTGATTCCCATTCACCGACCTTGCGACCCCCTTCAGTGCCTCAAATGCCCTCCGGGGAATTTGTATTCTCCTTGCCCCTTGGCGTACGCCGATGGACTCCTGAGCTGCTTCATTTGCGTGCTTGAAGGACTCCCAAGCAACGGGTCCGTCAGGTTGCTGGTTTCTGTGAATGGGTCAGCGACTCCCGGGGCGAACCCCCAGGCCACTCCTCCTCCTTTATCTGTCCAAAGTAAAACACTTAGGGCCACGAGGGACGGGGATTTTTAAAGTGGCCCCGCGGGTACCCAACAACCTATGGTCGGTGCCCAGAACTCGCACCCGGGTAACCCTGAGTTCTGGAGGATCCTATCGCTGCTGACAAAAAAGTGCTCTCCTTGGCCCCATTACCCCTATCGCTGTACCAATCTGGTACCCGGACCAGAGATCCCCATTTTTTTGGGGCCTAGCAATGCCCGGGGAAAAAAGGGTATTCTCGCTGTGGGATCAGCTCCCGAGCCATGGGGCCGAAGCACTCGTAGCCACTCGGTCACAGCCAAATACCGATTGAATCCCCAAACATTGCGAAGTCTCGCCGGGGGGGAAACATCTGCCACAGATGCATTTTGGGGTAGAACGCCTCTTTCACATCAATTTTATATACATCGGTAAGCGTATACCAATAAAACAAGAAGCCAAAGCTGCTTAGTCCCCCAATGCCATGATCGCTCATCAAACCCGGGTCACCTGCTACCGCGGGCCGAAGTCGACGGGGATGCTATTTACACCCTGGGGTGTGACCTCGCTCGGCCCCCCGTTAGGTGTAAACCCCACACTGATCGTGCCCCTACCCGGGCTTCTCACCTCTGAGAGGGGACCCCTCAAATCCCAGTCGTTTCAATTTCCCGCGATACGAGGTAAAACCCCCATCCTCGCGGGCCGGATTTCCCCCAAATGCCCACCCAAAAGCACGCCCCGGGGGCCCTAACTCTGGGGGTCCTGCTGCTCCGAGATCCCCCACAGATTTAGCCTGGGACCGCAAGGTACCCGTTACTCATGGTGCGAGAGAGGCACTGGGAAGTCTTGATGATGGAGAGGGTTGACCCGGCGGGGAGACTTATCAAAAGCTCTCCCTTTTTTTGCACTGGGCTAGCCCCGGGGTGGGAAACTGCAAGCGAGAAGGATGCAAGCCTTAAACATCTTGCTACCAACCCCTCGCTTCCATCACCATGACGTGAACACCCCCATTTATATATATTATATATATAATTTAAAAATTTATATATAATAATAATATATATATATATTAATTTTAATAATATATATTATATTATATATATTATATTATATATATATATAATATTATTAAAAATTTTCATATATAAATTATATTATATATTATTATATTATATATAATTTTATATATTTTTATATTTTTTTACACATGTATTCATACATACTACATATTATGTGGGATATATTATTATAATATAATATATTATATATTATTATTATTTTACCCGACACCACACACAAAAAACCACACGTGTGTTTACTGTGTATATGTATGTATTATATATTATATATTATATATTATATATATTTATATATTTTATTTTGTGTTTTGTGTGTGTGTGTGTTTTGTGGTGTGTGTGTGTGTGTTTGTGGTTTTGTGTGTGTGTTTGTGTTTTGTGTGTGTGTGTGTGTTGTGATTTTATGTAGTAATTACATTTATTATAATATATATATTTATATATATATATATATTAATATATTGTGGTATGTGTTGTTTGGTGTGTGTGTGTATGTGGTGGGGTGTGTTGTGTGTGGTTACAGATTTATACAGAATATACATATACACAATGTTCGTATGTTTGTGTGTGTTTGGGTTTATATAATTATATTAAATATATATATATAAATTATATCATTATATTTATATACACACACATAAAATATATATAATATATATATTTTATATAATATATATATTGTGTGTGTGTGTGTGTTGTGTGTGTGTGTGTGTTGTGTGTGTGTGTGTGTGGTGTAGTAGTATAACAGAAAGGTAAATAGCATATGCAAAATGAGACTGGTTTTATAGGTTTCGAATGTTTCAAGCTTTTTAGTTCGCTTTTTCATCTTATGCATCATTTTTGGCTTTCTATAGTATTTTCTTCTACAGCTGCTTTTTATTTTACGTTTCTTCTAAATCATCTTTCCATAGCATCCAATTTTTTTTTTTCTAATAATTAACGGGGTTCTAGGAGCAGAGTACTTTCTCCTCTTTTCTAATTTTCTGCATCTTCTCAAACGATACCCTTTTTTTTCTCACTCTGAAGCAAAACCCCGGGCTTTTCGCCTTTGTACAAACCTTTAACAAAAAACCAAAGCTATTGTTCTTTCGAAACGTATTTTGTTTTTTTTTTGTTACCTGAGGAGGGGGGGGGGGTTATCAGTTCCTTTGACTTAGTATGGGGGCCCCAATTGTATTTGGGGAGGAAAAATCGTCTCAACCCCCTTTACCTTTATCTCTTTTCTGCTTATTTATATATGTATTATATAATATAATATAAATATATATATATATATATATATATATATTATTATATGATATATTATAATATATATATATATATAATTATATATATTTTATATTTTTATATTGTATATAACCCTATATTTTATATATATATATTATAATTTTAATATTTTATATTATATCTAAAATATATAATTGTGTGTGTGTGGTGTTTGTTATGCATTACAAAGCACACCCCCAATAATAACATATTACACCACATAATTACTACTATTATATATATATATATATTATATATATATATTAAAATACTATATTTTATTATATTTAATTATATAATATATTTAAATTTTTTTTATATTGTATTTATTGATATATAATTATATAATATATATTATTTATATTAAAAAACTATTATATTTTATTTATATTTTATATTTATATATATAATATATATTATATTATTATACATAATATATTCATATATATTTATTTTTATTTTTATTTTTTTTAAAAAAAAAAAAAAAAAAAAAAAATTTATTATTTTTTATTTATATTTTAATTAAATATATATATATAATATTTGAAAATTTTTTTTTATTTAATATTTTTGGGGGTTTATTTTTTTATATATAAAAAAAACAAATATAATATAAAATTTTAAATATTTAAAATATATATATTATATTATATAAAATTTATATATATAAATATAATATATACAATATAAAATATATTTTATATAATATTAATCTATATATTAAAATAATATTTTGTATTATAATATTTATATTTTATTTATATATATATTGTATGTTATTGTTGTGTATATTTTTATTATTTTTTGATTTATATAATAAAAAACCCCCCCCTATATATATATATATATAATTATATATATATATATAATATATATATTATATTATATATATATATAATATATTTTTATAATTAATAATATAATAAAAGATTTAAAATTTTTTAATAAATAAATTATTAAAAATTATATTATAAAAAAAAAACTCTATATGTTGTTATTGTTAAGAAAAACCTTTAGATAAAAAAAATTATTAAAATTCAAAAATTAAAACAAAATATAATTATTTAAATTTTTTAAATTAAAAAAAAAATTAAACAAAAGTGAAAGATGTTTAAGGTAAAAAAAGGTTTGAGAAGATTTTCCCTAATAAAAGGGGCCCAAATAAGTCAAAGGGAATAAAAGGTAAAAAAGAAAAAAAAATTCGAAATAACGTTTTGTTTCATTGTTCAAATTGAAAATCTCTTTCTTAATAAACATACAAAAACAAAAAAAAACAAAAACACACCCCCAAACTTTAAATTCTTAAAAAAAAAATTTTTTTATTAAAATTAAAGAAAATTAAATAAAAATAGGTAAAAAAATACTATAAAGGAAATATATTAATAAAACAACAAAAACAAACACAACATAAAAACCTAGTTTCTGTTTTATGTTTTTAAATTTCTGTATAAAAACATCACACACACACACACACACCAACACACCCCAACCCCACACACACACAACACACAATATTATATATATATATATATATATATATATTATATATATATTTTTTTTATTATATATTATTTTTATAATATTTTTTTAAAAAAAAAAATAAAAAACACACACCCAAAAAAAACCCATATTTATTTATATATTTATAATTTTTTAAAAAAACAACAACACATACACAACACACACACACCCACACACACACAAAAAAAAAAAAAAAAAAAAAAAAAAAAACACACACACACACACAGCACACAACACACACAAAATATATATAAATTTTAAATATATATATATTTATATATAAAATAAAAATTTATATTATACATACATACATAACCAAAAAAACACCCCCCCCCCCCCCAAAAAAAAAAAAAAAAAAATATATATATATTTATATTTTTAATTAAAATATTTTTAAATTAAAATACATACATATAAAAAAAATGTTGTTTGTTGTTTTTCTGTGAAAATATAAATATTTTATTGATATATATATATTATTATATATTAAAATAATTATTTATTATATATATATTGTATAAAAATATATATATATATTATTATATATATATTATTATTTATATTATATATATATATTATTATATATATATAATGTATATACTATATATATATATATAATATATTTTTATTAAAGTTAAAAAAAGTTAAAAAAAAAAAAAATATTTTATAATATATATATATAAAAAATTGGGTGGGGCTTCACGCTCAGGGTGATGTAAAGCGTGGGTGGTACCTAGATAGTTTAAGGCTTGCATCCCTTTCTCGCTGCAGTTTCCCCCTGGCTACCCCAGTGCAAAAAGGGGACGTTTTTGTATAAGTCTCCCGCCGGGTCACAGCCTCTCCTCATCAAGACTTCTGCATGCCTCCTCTCGCCACCCGGGAAAACTGGGTACCTTTGCGGCCCCGGGCAAAATCTGGGGGGGGTCTGGGAGCACAGGAGGCCCCAATTTAGGCCCCCCGGGCTGCTTTCTGGGTAGGCATTTGGGAAACATCCGTCCTTGCGGCAGGATAGCGGTTCCTCTCTATCCAGGAATTAAACGATGGGAGTTGGGTGGCTGCCCTCTCAAGGTGAGAAGCCCTGGTAGCGGCACATCGTTGGGTGGTTAAACCTACTCTGGTCGGGCCGCAGCGATGGTCCCCACCTCCAGGGTGAAACCATACCTCTCCAGTCGACTTGGGCCCGCTAGTCGGGGTGACCCCGTTGATGACGTATCATGGCATTGAGACTAAAGCTGTTTTTTGTTTTTTTTGTCCCTTTATTGCTGTTACGCTCCCCCTGTTATAAAATTGATGTGAAAGGGCTTCTACGCCAAACTCGCATCTTGGCGAATTGCCCCCGGCGAGACATCGAAATTTCGGGCGCTTCAATGCGGTTTTTGGGCTGTCCGACTGCTACAGATGTCTGTGGGCCCCCAGGGCTCGGGGCTAAACCAGCACGAGATAGCCTCTTTCTCCGGCATTGCTAGCCCCGAAATGGGGATCTCTGCCCCTGTACCAGACTTGGTACAGCGATAGGGTAATGTGCCAAAGGAATCGACCAATTTTTGCACAGCATTGAGGATCCTCCAAACGCGGGGTTTCCCGGGAGTCCCGGTTTTTGGGCCCCGACCATGGGTTTGCTTTGGTCCCCCTGCGGTCCCTTCAAAACTCCCGTCCCCCCGGGCCCCTAAGGTGTTTCACTTGGACGACTAAGGAGGAGGAGGTGCTTGGGTTCCCAGGCAGTCGCTACCGATTCACAAAACCAGCAACCGACGGACCCATTCTCTGTGGGCCCTTCAGCCCCAAACACCGAGCAGCTCAGGGAGTCCTCGCGTACCCCCAAGGGCAAGGCAGAATACCATCTCCCTGGAGACATTAGGCCACTAAAGCGTGTCGAAAGGGGCTCGGCTGAAGGGGAATAAAGTCTTGCATCGTTCCAGGTCGTGGGACTCGGACACTGCGAAAAGGAAAAAGGAACTCCATCAGGATCTTGCTGAGGAGGTCAAAGGCCATTTCTTGGGAAAAGACCTTTGCCCTGCCTACAAGCCCTGAAAAACTGCCCTAACCCTCCCCAAGATGACTGCAGTCCGACACGATGGACGGATCATCTCAGATCATGTTGGGGTTTTGTGACGTTTGGCGAGTATTTGCAGTTGTCAGTGGACCCTCCACGTTAGCTTGATGCAACATGTCGCGCTGTGCCAACCCATCACGAGAACCTCCTACCCTAACAGAGGGTTTGGGTGGCGATTTCCAAATTGGAAAATGGGAAAACTGCAGGGATATGTGAAACCCCTTTGAACTGCTAAAGGGTGGGGGTGAACTATGGCTCGGGGGCCCGCATACGTCCGACTGCCATTTGGCATCTGGGAAAACCCTTCCCCCCGACCCGCTAGGGGGTGGGATCCCTCTCGGGGAAAGGGGGGGGGCGATGGGGCTGTACAAATACCGTGGCATTACACTGCCAGCATACCCAGGTTCTTGCCCCCATTCTCTGAACGGGTCCGCAACCACCTACTACCCAAAAAACCGGACAGTCTGGATTTACTCCTGGCAATTCCACAAAGACTTCGGTAATTGTGGAACGCCGTCGTAGTTTTGGTCGTGGGGTTTCTCGCAGCCCACATTGACCCAGAAGGCGTTTACTCGTGCATCGGAATCGCTATGGGGGTCCCGGCTCAGGAATTCCGACACAGATTATTGGCCTGATAGCAACTCTATACTGGTCGGGAAAATGTGTAAAATGTGGTGGGGTATGTCGAACTTCTTCCCTGTTTTTTCCGGGTGGGCAAAGGGTGGTCCTTGCACCCCCTTTTTTTCACTTGTTGGACTGGATAAAGGGCAGACTCTAGCCAAAGTCAGTGCGGAGCAACTAGGCAATATTAAACTCGGACCCTTTACTTTGCCCACGATGTTTCCCTCCTATCTGAGTCCTTTGGGTCACTTTTGGGGGCTTTGATGCTTTTGCAATGAGGCGAACCCCCCAGGGTTAGAGGGCTCCTGGGCCAAGACCAGATTCAGGACTTTTGGGGGCCCGTTGGGGGAAACCCCTTCATCGTCCATGCTTCGGGGGGGACGTTTTAAGTCACAGAAATTTTTACTCCCTTGGGAACGAGTCCCTATCTCGGGTTGTCAGACCCGGAAGTCTAGACGGATTGGTTTTGGGGAAAAGGGCCCTACTCATCAAAAAGACGTTTGAGATGTCGGTACCTTGCAGAAAGGGCCCCAAATGCGTGTCTTCAAGGGCCCTTTATCTTCCATTTTTCTCTTGGAAGCGAAACCTGACGCTCCCAGTGCCTTTGGGTCTCGCCTTGAGCCCTTTTTTAAAAAGTCCCCTTTGCCGATCAGGGGGACAGTTGGCAGGACCACGTGTCCCGGCGGTTACACCATGAGACTGGCATGGCCTGTTACTTGCACAATCCGGGATCGCCAACTCAGGCTATATGCCCCTGCTCGCCTCCCTATGGACGACCCCGCCCCTCAGGTTTGTCTCTCTGCGGACAACCCCGGGGGGGAGGGGACCTGTGGACGTCCTAGGAGATCATGGCTTGGGGACTCGACGAGACCTGTCCGAGGAATTGAGATGGGTGTGCCTGCCTGGGGCCCCCCGAGGGGTCCTCGTGGTGGAAGCGAAGGGGGGGATGCGGCCTGCGCCCCCCCTCGGCGTTGCCCCTTTGATGATGATGATATATAATATAATATATTATTATATATATAATAATATATATATCTATATATATATTATACATATATATATAATTTATATTATATACTAAATATTTATATATATTTTAATATATATAATACATTATAATTATATATAATATTTATTTATATATTTTATATATATATATATATCATATTCATTGGAGTGGTGTATGTGTGTTCAACACCACACAACACACACACACACACACACCACACACAACAACACACAACACACACACACACAAACAAAACACACACACACACATGCATCCATATATAATTTATATATGCATGATAAATATTAATTTATGTATATATAATATATATGGGGTTTTGGGTTTTTATTTTTTTTATTGTAGTTTGGTGTGTTGTGTACCTCTTTAAAAAAGTGTGTGTGGTGTGTGTGTGTTAAATTTTTGTCAAACAATTTTCTAGTAGGGCAACAAAGTGAGTAAATCGGAAAGGCTTTGGCATATTCTGTTTTTTTCTTTTACGTCCCCGTTTTGTGTTGTATTGTATTATGTATAATATGTATGTTGATACATTATATACATTTTATATATGTTACACCATACACACAGACACACACACACACACACACACACACACACACCCACCCCCACACACCACAACACACAACCACACACCCCCACACCGCACCACCCCACACACCCACACACACTACCAAAACTACACATACACCACACACACACAACCCCCCAAAACCCCACACACACATATATTAATATATATATAATATAAAATATTATATATTTTATATACAATACTACTCATATTTAAAAAAAAAAAAAAATATAAATATTTAAATATATAATTTTATATATTATATATAATATATAATATATATATATATATTTTATTAATACCATATACATACTACTACAAATTTATATTATAAATATATATATATATTATATATATTTAATTTTATTTAAAATATTTTAAATATGCAAAGTATTAAAGTTTTGCACAAACCACGCAAAAAACATAACCAGATAATATATAATAATATATATATATATATATATATATATAATATATTATATATAATATTATTTATATTATTGTGTGGTGGTTGTGTGTGTGTGTGTGTGTGTGTGTGTGTGTTTTTAATAATAATAAAATATATATATATACATATATATATATAATATATTATATATATATATTAATTATATTATTTTTTTTTTTTTTTTTTTTTTTTTTCGGAGGTTCGGTTTGAGTCCCTGATCACAGCTGATCTTTAAATTTTAGTTTTCATGTTTTGGGTGCTC
>NW_023639155.1:0-12335 GCF_015228065.2 Penaeus monodon
AGTGGGGTACATTCGCGAGCTTCACTTACAGCTTATTTATGCGTACCCTCCCCCCGTTGGTCTTTTTACTAATCTTTCTGTCATGATCAGAAATTATCTAAAGGATGCCGTAATTGTTCCAAGGCCTCCCATCCTGACGCTAAACTCTTCTGCGGTAAAGAGTGTGGAAGAGTGGGGGGGAAAAAGGGAAAAAAAAAGGGCGTAAAAACGAAGAGGAGGGCAAAGGGGAAAAAGGACATAAATGACACTAAAAAGGGGAGAAAATTTTTAAAAGGAAGGGAGGGAATAGCACCCGGGGGGATCCATTTTTTGAAGGGGAACAAAAATGGGGCTTCCGATGAAATGTGACAGAAAAATTTTGTGTGTGTGTGTGGTGTGTGTGTTGTGTGTGTGTGTGGTGTGTGTGTGTGTGTGTTGTGTGTGTCCTGGTGTGACAGAATTGATTGTTTTTATTTAAAATTTCTCTGCGTCCCCAGCTAATATTTAATTCAAATTTTTAAATTTTAAACTTTTAAAAATTTAAAAAAAATCTATAAATAAATATTTTACAATAACAAAAAATTATTTAAAATCAAAACTAGTATTATGCTCTCATGTATAAAAATGATTCAAAAACATTATGTATATTAATTTTTTTAAAAAATTTGCTCCCAAGGGAAAACTATAAAAACCTCAAATTCAAAATCTTCCCCAACATTTTTCAGTGTATATCGGGGAAACAAGTACAACGTCTTTGGTCTGAAATGTTCATTTTCCACACATGTGCGATCGTTAATGGTTTGATTTGTGTGCCCGATTCTATTTTTTTTTAATCAATTTAAACTTTCTGGGTTTGGATGGATGCTAGTCCCCAATGCAAAGGTCATCCTAATTTCTCGCAGTTTGTTTCTAGGTATGCCTCCTTGTTCCTTCTTCACGAAAAAACCCCTGTGCGGGGTTTCGGGTCGGTGTGGGGGAGGGGAAACACATCACAAGGTTACGGCAGCTGCCTTGGCCTTCGGCAGTTTCTCTTCCCCTGATACCAAAGCACGGGCCCCAAAACATATTTATCTTTTTACGTGTTGACATCATGCAACCCAAATCTTGAACCCCCCCCTTACTGGATGTGAATTTAAAAGCCTTGTTGCTTGCAAGGCACAGAGAGTCACAAATATCACATAGAATGGTTTGTAACATCTCTATCTCTTGACTGCTGCAAGATGGCTGAAACTCTGCGTAAAGATCAGGCTGCTAGAGAAAGCTCCGTGCAGTTTTTTCTTCTGTTCCTGCTGCAAAGCCCACACCTTTTTTCAGATTTCGAACCACTGTATTATTGCTCTGATCCTTGGTATTAAAAATGTCTGAAGAATCTCTCTCTGCTTCTGCTTCGGATTTTCCCCCCTTTCCCCCAATTCCGCCAAACCCAATCAAACGTTAGCCAAAGGGGGAAATTGGGGAATTCCAACTGAAGAACCTTGTGGATTTAATTTTCCCCAAGTTCCCTCATTCTTCTCCCATAGGTGGCTATCCTAAAGGGGGATTGAAAACCATCTGGATGTAGAGATCCCGAATCCTTTATAGTCTCGTATATAAATCAGGTTATGTACCCCATTGTAAAAAAAGAGGGGGTTCTCCCTCTCGCTACAGGGACTCCACGGTGAGACCTGAAACCCCAGTACATATTCTAGAGTTTCATTATAAACTGAGCCAACATCCGGAAACAGTGGAATTTGCAGATGAAAAAGCCTCTACCAAAATAAAGCTTCTACAAATAGCGCTCGATAAGCCGCAAAAGCTTTTGTGCAGTCCGCCCCCCAAGATAAATGTGAAAGAACCCGAAAAATACTAGCGCTTTTGACCTTCATTTTTAACTGTTTGATTGAGGCCCCCCTGAAAGCCTTGAAAAAAAATTTAACCCAAAGTACTTTACCTTTTGGGCAAATTGCAGTGGGTTTGCTCCAAAATAAGGGATGATGGAATTTTCCTCATTTGGGGAATGTATAGCCGGGTTTTTTATTTGGGGGAAAATTTGAACCCTAATTTTTCTCACTGTACACCTGTTTTATTCCAACCTGCATGTGCCCTTCACATCCTGAAAGCTTCCCCCTTTAACAGTTTTAAAAGTCATCCCTACAGATTACTGAGACGAAAACCCTTTTACAATGTCTTTATAGAAATGAAACAGGGTCCATTTAAGACCCCCCTTGTGGGCCCCCTTCCAGCTGATTTTTTCCGGTTAAAGGAAACGGTTTCCCATCTAAACTCAAAATTTTCCTGTTCAAGGAAGCTTTGTATAAGGTAAAAATTTTTCCCTTTTTAAAACCCAAATGTCAAAAACAGCTTCATGAGTAGCCAACTTCCAAGTGGTATTGTAACCCCTGCAACATGTGACTTCTGTCAAGGAATTCTGTACGCATTTTCCAACCCTTACAAGTGCATCGTGGTCGATGTCATCCTCAAACCATACGATATGGGGTCAGCACTTTTACCTTTTTAGCGGCCATGAAACCTAAAATTTACCATTTTTCTATCAGCTTGCATGCAGCGGGTGAAGAAGGGTCTGAAATTTCCTGTGGGGAAAGAATCTTTGCCAGGTTTAAGGACGGAAAAGTTATCCCTTTTTCCATTGAATGACCTGTGCCCCCCTATATCCTTTGAATGGTCCACCGGGAAACTTCGGGGGTCTCTGGAAAGTAGATATCTTTTTGGTATGGAATATCATCATTCCTGGGGCAGTCTTAGGGGCAGGCTGCAAAGCAGTCCATCTCCTTGCGCACAAATGGCAAGTTTATGGAATTCTGCTGCGCCCACTGAAGAATACACTGAGTGTTTTTCCCTTTTTCCCCGAAGAGGGGGAAATCGAGCATTAGATGCCCCCGAGGAGATCTCTGCCTTTGATTTACCCTGCTCTTTTGCAACATCTTTTTGCCTGTGATGAAAACCAGGGGATCGGGGGTCGCGGTACTGCCCGCACTTTTGGGAATGATGCTTCTACGCGGTGAACTCGGAGTAATGATTAACAGTTCTTAACCCCGGGAAAATATTCACGCCCTTAAAATACTGCATTTGATCTAAAAGACTCCGCCCGCATTTCATGTCGCCATCTCTGCACTCCATCGGCTGAAAAAACCATTCACCTCCTCCAAAAGTTTTGGGGAAAGGGGTCTTTTCCCACGAAAGTTTCCAACCGTCAATGACGTTCAACTGTGAATCGGGTGAGCTATTGTAGTCTATAGGGGAGAATGTCCCTTTAAATTTTGGGAAAGTGGGGGGTTTGTCACGTTCAGTAAAACTGGGCATTACCTCTTAAGAAAAAGGCCCAGGCCCTTCCTCGAGGGATGCCAAAGGGTCTCCCCAGAATTGCCGCCATTAAAATCTCCCAAAGTGAATGGATGTGGCACTGCCCAAGTAGATTTTCCAAATTTTTAAGTTGAATTATTTGGGGGAAGGTAGAGGGTGCAACAGTGGGGGGCTGTCAAGCCTATTCTCACACCCTTTCCTGCAGTTTTGTCTGCAGTGGATGGTCTGGAGGGAAATATCCTGATTACCATTACTGCTATTTCCTCCATGATCCATCAAAAAGGCCCCCATAAGGGGTTTTAAACTTGGAATCCTCTCGGGAAGGGGACGTTTTTCCCTGGTCAAATCTCTTGTAGGCATACAAAAACGGGTTACATAAACTTCGATGTTGCAGTTCTTCCCATTTTGTATGAATTCCTACAGTTCCATTGGTTGGGGTATCCAGTTCTTCTTATTTTTTTTTTCAAAAGGGTGTTTGGCAGCCCTGGTAAAGGGTTTGCCCCACCCTTTTAGGCGTCCTTTTCGGATCCGGGGCCCTTTTTTAAAGGGTTTTTACTTTGGACTAGTTTCCACAGTCTTCTTTGGACAGGCTCGGGATTTCTTTGCCTGGGCAAAAAACGACTGACCTTTGCTTCAGGGGCATTTTGTCTAGAGAAAGGGGCCCCCTGTGTATTGGGGCAACTGGAGCTGTCACCGTTAGGGCCCCAGGACCCCTTCCCCTAAAGGCCCCAAAAGCCCCCCCACTCTAAGGGGTTTTTTTTCCCTGCCAAGGGCATACCTGACCTTAGCTTCAGTGCTTTCTTCTAGCAGCAGGGGCCCCCTGTGGATGGGGTGGGCAACTGGGCGTCACCACTGAGGTCTCTGGAGCCGAAACTGATGGCTCCGGGGCCTTATTTTTGGAGGGCATCCCCTAAATAGACCCTCACCCTATTTCCTTTTTTGTGGAACAATCCCCGGGGAGTGTCACAATGGGGGACTGGGGTTTTTAAAGGATGGCAGAAGGTGGGGTAAAAAGCACGGGGAAAGATCGCATGGTTGGGCCATATGGTTTTACTTTGAGGGGTACCTGCTAACTTAACTGATTCGGGAAGGATACCGTTAAAAGTTAAAAGGGACTGGTTTGATGTTCCAACCATCACTTTCTTTTTAAAAACGTTTTACTGCCACTACTTAAATTTTTAAATTCTCTATAATTCTCCTCAGTACCTCATCAGGTCTCGGAAAGAAAATTTTTTTACACTGATTGAGGGTTTTGTGAGGAAAATATGAACTTGAGCCCGGAATGCCATATCCCCAAAAAGACGGTCCTCTCGTCGGTGAAAAAACCTAAACTATCGGGCTACCCTCCTGGGGGGTGATGCAAGGATCCGTTGAATCCTCACTATTTTCCGATGTACTTCAAAATATCAAATCCATGATTGATACACCATCAGGGTCTTCCTATTTGTAATTACTTTGAAATACTTTCATTTTTACCAGGTAAGTTTTCCCTTAATGGATTGAGGAGAACTTTCTCCTTCTTACCGGGTTTTGGGGTTCCGGAACCTTTTACGTTTCCCCTTCTTCCCCTTTGGGCTAAAAACTTTCCCAGAGTGAAACATGTATTTTCCCGGGGGAGGGGCCGGGGGATTGCTAGGTCGTCAAAGTGAGCAAATTTTTTGTAAATTTTAGTATCATACAAATTAAATTCTTTCTTTTCTCCCCCCCCTACCCACCATGGAGCCCAAACGAGGGAAGCTATAGTTGGGCTGAAAGTCTCCCAACACCCACAGAAATGAGGAAATATGCAGCCACCATTGCGTACAAAAGGGGTACGGGGGACCTTGCCTACCGACTGAACAGTGCCTGTTTACCCTACCAATTTGACCACCGATTGCTTGACCGGCCCTTGATCAAGCCCCCCGTCAAACCAAAAAAAGGACCATAGAGCTGTTCGCTAGCTGCGGGGGTCGCGTGCAGCATCGCCAACCTCCAGGATCCTGCCCCCTCCTGGAAAAACGGACCCACGCACGGCAAACACACGAGAAGAGATCTCCCTGACCAAGATGAAGAACCAGGGGGGGGTGCACCACCCCTTTTCATGGCCTTGGTGCACCGGAAGCCATTTGGGCTCATCCCCACTGGGGACCCCTTCATATGGTAGCCCCCCCCCCCCACCGCGGCAAAGGGGGCTTCCGTTGGGGGATGTGTGACAGGAAAATTTTTTGTGCTTCAAAAAAAGATAAATGGGGAACCCCAAAATATTAGGGGTAATTGGTTGAAATTTCCACGGTTTGATATTATGTGTATGTATATTCTATCTATCTATCATTATCTATATATTATATATATTTTATTATATATATATATATATTATATATATATTTTTAAATATATATATATATATATTTATAATATAATATATATATATATATATATTTATATATATATATATATTATATTATTATATATATATTATATAAATATAATATAATATATTATATATATATATATATTATATATATTATAGATATATGATAGATAAAAGTATATCATACACATCATATCAAATCCGGAAATTTTAAACCAATTACCCTCAAAACTTTGGTTCCCCTTCATCTTTTCTTTATAGCCGAAATCTTCCCCGTCACACATCCCCTAACGGAAACCGCCTTTCCGCGTGGGGGGGGTGGGGGCTACCCATACTGAAGGGGGCACCATGAGGGTGAACAAAATGGCTTCCTGGGGCACCAAAGGGCCATGAAAAGGGGGGGGGGCACCCCACCCCTGGGGGCATTCCATCTTGGTCAGGGGGAACTCTCTCTCGGTGTTTTTTCCGGCGTGGCTCCCTATTACCAGGAGACAGGAGTCCTGGGGTTAGCGATGCTGCACCTGCACCCCCAGCTAGCACAAGCTCTATTCCCCTTTTTTCCCGGTTAGACGGGGGGCTTGATCAAGGGCCCGGGCAAGTCACGGCTGGGCAAATATGGGCTAGGGTCCCAAACGGGACTGTTTTAGTCGTAGCGCATAGGTCCCACGACTACCTTAGTACTGCAAAGGTGGCTGCGTATATTTTTCCCCATTTGTGGCGTTGGGAGCTTTCACCCCAAATATACTTCCCCTCGTTGGGCCCATGGGGGGGTAGGGGGTGGGAAAAGAAAAATTTTAATTTGTATATACTATAAAAAATTTTCAAAAATCTAGCTCACTTCCTACGACCTTGCAATCCCCCGGCCACTCCCCCTGGAACATCACATGTTGTCACTCTGGAAAGTTTCCCCTTCCAAGGGCAAAAATGGAATGTATGGTTCCCGAAAACCCCAACCGGTAAGAAGGGGAAAAAGTTCCCTCAACCTTAAGAAAAACTTACCTGGGAAAAAAAAGAAAATATTTCATATTAATTACCTATAGTGAAAACCATTGATGGGGTTCAAACATGGACTTGAGTTTTTGAATTTCATCGGAAAATAGTGAGGTATTTAAAGGTCCTCGCATCACCCCCAGGAGATGGGACCTGATATTGAGGTTTTGTCACCAGACGGAAGTGACCGTCTTTGTCGTATTGACATTTCCCGGGGCTCAAGTTTATATTCTCCTCACAAAACCCTCATCAGTGTAAAAGGGTGTCTTTTCCTGGACCTATGGGTATTCGGGGATAATTATTAGAGGATTAAGAAAATTTTTAAAGTATGGCAGTAAAACGTTTTAAGAGAAAAATTATGGTTTGGAACGTCAACACCGGGCTCCTTCTAAATTTTAACGTTTAGTCCTTCCAGAATCAGTTAGTTACATGGGCCCCCTCAAAGTAAAAACCTTGTGCCCAAACCTATGCGTCTTCCGTGCTTTTTTACACCCATTCTCCACTTCCTTTAAAAACCCCTCCCAGATTGCTGACACTACCCCTGGGATTGTTCCACAAAAAACGAGAGGTGAAGGTCTATTGAGGGGACTGCTCCTCCCAATAAGGGCCCTGGGGCCCTCATTTTCGGCTCCAAACCTCATGGGGCCGCTCCATTGCCCCCACATCCACAGGGGGGTCTGCTGCTAGACAGAATCCCCTGAAGCTAAGGTCAGGGGATGCCCCTTTCCGGCAAAAATCCACTTAAGTGGGGGTCTTTGGGGCCGTCAGGAAGGGGCCCCGGGCCTCAACGGTACGCTCCAGTTGCCACCACTACCAGGGGGCCCCTGCGCTAGACAAAATGCCCCTGAAGCAAAGGCTCATGTCTGTTCTTTCCCCCGGGAAGAACCTGACCTTCCAAAGGAAGACTGTGGGAACTAGTTCCACAAATAAATAACCCTTTAAAAGGGCTCCCAGGGTCCCGAAAAGGGACGCCTAAAGGGGTGGGGCAAAACCCTTTACCCAGGGGCTGCCAACACCTTATGAAAGTATACAGAAAACTGGTACCCTAATCCAATGGAAATTCAGGGAATTCATACAAAATGGGAAGACTGCAAAAATCTTAAACTTCTGTAACCCCTTTTTTGTATGCCCCACAAAGGATTAACCGGGAAAAACGTCCAATTTTCCCCGAGAGGGTTCCAATTCAAGCCCCTTATGGGACCTTTGATGATGGCCTCAGGAGGGGTAGCAGTAAGGTACTCAGGATATTCCCCTTTCCGCCTCCCCTGCAGACAATCTGCGGTAAGGCTGTGAGAATAGGCTTACATGACCCTTTCCTGTTGATCCATCACCTTCCTCCAAAAAACTCACTTAAATGATTTTGGAAAATCTACTTGGGCGTTTCCCAATCCTTTCTACTTTTGGGGAAATTTTAATGGTCGCATCATCTCTGGGGGACCCTTTTTTGGGATCCCCCGAGGAAGGGCCTTTGGGGTCCTTTTTCTTAGATAATGCAGTTTTACTGAACAGTGACACTCCCACCCTTTCCAAAATTTAAAAATGGGACATTCTCCATATAGACCCATCAAAAGGCCCCTATTCACTTGAAAGTCACTTGCGGTCTGGAAGATTACGTGGAACACCCTTTCCTACTTTGGAGGGGGTGTGGGATTTCACCGGGGTGCAGAGATGGCACTGAAAAGCGGGCTGGGGTCTTTTTAGACAACTGCGTTTTCAGGTCTGTGAATATTTTCCAGTGTTTCAGATACTGTTTCACTTTACATCACGAGTTCACCTAGCGTAGAAACTCCATTCCTAAAAATAGCGGGCATACCGTCGACCTCCGATACCATGGTTTCCTCACAGGCAAAAAAGAGTTGCAAATAGCTGCTAATCCTGGCGAGATCTCCTCTGGACATCTTTCCTGCTCGATTTTCCATCTTCAGGGTGAAAAGGGAAAAACACTCAGTGTCATTCTTCATAGGGCTGCGCAAACTTCCATACAACTTGCCATTTGTGCGCAAAGGGGTGGACCCCTGCTTTTGCACTCTGCCATAAACTGCCCCAGGAATGATGATATTCCATACCAAGTATCTCACTTACCCGAGAGCTCCCCAAAGTTCCCGGTGACCCTTCTAGGAGCTAAGGGGGGGACAGTGTCATTCACATAAAGGCTATAATCATTCCTGTCCTTAAAACCCGCAAAAATTCTCCACCCAGAAATTAAGACCCAATTTCTCTCACCAGCTGCATCTGCAAGCGATAGAAAATGGGAAATTTCAGGTTGACATGGCCGCTAGAAAAGGATAACGTGCTGACCCCATATCAATGGGTTTAGGGATTGACATCGACCACGATCCTTGTAAGGGGGGAAACTGCTGTCAGAAATTTCCCTTTGCACAGCAACGTCACATGTTACAGGCTTACAATACCCCTTGGAAATATGGCAACTCATGAAGCTGTATGCTTGGTTTAAAGGGCCCTTACCTACCTTCTACAAGCTTCCTTCTAAAAAGGAAAATTTTAATTCAATGGGAAACAGTTTCTCTAACCTGGAAAATCACTGGAAGGGGGCCCACAAGGGGGTGTCTTAAATTGACCCCGTTTGCCCTTGCTATAAACATTGTAAAGGTTTCAGTCTCAGTAAACTGTAGTGGATGATTTAACTTACTGTTCGGAGGAAGCTTACAGGTGTCAAAGGGCCATGCGGGTTGCAATAATCGGTTGTACTGAGCAAAAATATCATGGGTTTAAATTTTCCCCAATTTAAAACCCTGGCTTCATTTTCCCCAAAAGAGGAAAAATTTATCCCTCCCTCTATTTAGGAGCAAACCCACTGCAAATTTGTCCAAGAGGTAAGTCTTGGGTCTAATTTTTGACTCAAAGGGTTACATGGGGGCCCAATCAAACAGTTAAAATGAAGGCTACAAAAACGCTTAGTATTTTGGGGGTTTTTCACTTTTTTCTTGGGGTGCGGCTGCACACGCTTCTGCGGCTTTATCGAGCGCTTATTCTATAAACTTGATTATGGTATGAGCTTATTCACGCATTCCCACTGTTTTCCGGATGTTGGACTCATTCATAAAGAAGCTCTCAAAATGTACTGGGGTTTAGGTTTTCACCTGTGGGCCCCTGTAGCTGAGAGTGGAGAACCACCCCTTTCATTACAATGGGGCTACATGAACCCGTTTACTATACAGACTTAAAGGATTCCGGGATCTCCCACTCCCGATTGGTTTTCATCCCCTTGAGGAAGCCGTCCTAGGGAGAAAAAGGAATTGGAATTTAAATCCAAAGGGGTTTTGCGTTGGAATTTCCCCCAAATTTCCCCCTTTACTATCAGTTTTTTATCTGGATTTGGTCGGAATTGGAAAGGGGAGAGACCCAACAAAGTCAGAGAGGATTTCTTCGACATTTCTAAAAACCAAGGATCGATGCAATATATACAGATGGGTTTGAAAACTGAAAATGGTGGGGCTTTGCAGCAGTGAACAAAGAAGACTGCATCTGGAGTCTTTTTCTGCAGCCTCGTCTTCATGCAGAGTTTTTCATGCCCCTCCTTTCAGCAGTAAGATGACTAGAGATGTTTTCAAACCCTTCTATTGTGATTATTGTGACCTCATTGCCTTCAACAAACAGACTTAAAATCACACATCCCGTAGTGGGAGGTTCAAGATTGGCTGCCGATGTCAAAACCCTAAAAAGATAAATAGTTTGTGCCGTGCATGTGGTATCAGTGGGAATGGTAAGCTGATCAAAGGCCAGGGGACTGCCCCCACCCTTTTGATGCTCTTTTCCTCTCCCCCCACCGACCTGAAAACCCCGCTCAGGGGTTGTCTTTGTGATAGAAGGAACATGGAGGCATACCCCTAGAAAAAAACTGCGAGAAATTTGGATGACCTTTGCTTGGGTGACTAGCATCCTCCCCAAACCGAGAAGTTGAAGTTGATAACAGCTAAAATCGGGGACACAATCAAGCCTTAACGTCGCACATGTAGTGGAAAGATTTTTGCAACTTCTCAACCAAAAACGTATGTACTTGTTTTCCCCCTTTTTTACTGAAAAATGATTGGGGGAAAATTGTGTATAGGGTTCTTTTAGTTTCCTTAGGGAGACTAAAATTTTTAACAAAAAATAAAACATACATAATGTTTATGCAAAATTTGTACACTGAGAGCTAATACTTTGTTTTGATTTTAAATTTTTATTGTTATTTTTAAGATATTTATTGATAGATTTTTTAAATTTTAAATGTTTAATATTTAAATATTTGAATTAAAAATTAGCTGTTGACGCAGCAGATATTTTAAATAATCAATCATCAATTCTGTCACACACAGGACACACACACACACACACACACACACACACACACACACACACACACACACACACACACACACCACACATATTTGCTCTCACAAGACATCGCAATGACGCCAGTTAGTCTCACATCAAACTGGTCAGCCCCTTGGTGCTCATTCCGTCCCTTCCTTTAAAATTTTCCTCCCTTTCTATGTGTCATTCATTGTCCTTTTGCTCCCCTTTGCCCTTCCTTCTCTCGTTTCACGCCTATTTTTTCCCTTATTCCCTCCCCACTCTTCCACACTCTTTACCGCAGAAGAGTTTAGCGTCAGGATGGGAGGCCTTGGAACAATTACGACTATCCTTCAGATACATTGACTGACTCACTGACAGATAGATGATTAGATAAACAGACCAACGGGAGGAGGTGTACGCATAAATACAGCTGTAAGTGAAGCTCGCGAATGTACCGCACTGACGTTATGATCCCGAACCACAATCCTCAGACACGTCTCTTTACCATCTATAACAACCTCCGGTGTCGCTGTTATGGAACTTCCTTTTCAGTGACATGTTTATTACCAATAGAGCTTCCTCACAATCTGTAAAACCTGCGATTAGTAAGTAAGTGACCAATCGATATTATATCCTTTACAAACATGAACTTTTACCTTCGTCCTTGAAAAATATGGATGCAATAACTATTCCAGAAGCTGGAGCTTAAAGCTTATAGCTTAAAATTTCATCTTTTATCGTGAAAGTTGTTCCATAAGCGCTTTACAAGAAAGCAAATTAATACGGAAAATTTGACGGTTTTCATCTTGAAGTTATGCGAGTTTGGTCAAATAAAACATAAACATATATATCTCGCGAGGAAAGAAAAACGGAAAGGACAATGAAATTAAATCTTTTTATAACCTAGAAAGCAATGCTAAGGCGAGGAAGGATCTTACAGTTCCGGAAAAGATACAAGGCAATCTTTTGAGCCAAGAGACAAATTGGCCGTGAGGGAAGACCCAAGGAGAGAAAGGAATAAAATATTTATGGATTTATGAGTAAAAGGTTTAAAGAAATATATTATGTGACATCATACTCATTAATACAGTTGCTATCGTTATTATTGGTATAATGCTTATCATTATCATTATTCTTCTATTTTTTTTCTTATTATTACTATTATTATCATATCATCATTATCATTATCATAATCATAATCATCGTCATCATCATCATTATTGCATTATAATAATAATAATATAATAATAATAATATTAATAATAATAAATAATAATAATAATTATTATTATTATTATTATTATTATTATTATTATTATTATAATCAACATCATCAACAACATCATCATCATTTTGCTATTATTATAATAATTATAATCTTATTTATAATTATTATTATTATTATTATTATTATTTT
>NW_023639156.1:0-12335 GCF_015228065.2 Penaeus monodon
TTATAATTTTTTTTTTTTCACATCATCAACATCATCATAAAATCTTTCACATCATTATTATTATCATATTTTTATCAAAGAAAAAATATATAATTACTATTATTAAATTTTATAACTGTAATAATGAAAATAATCATGATATTTATTATCATAATAAAAATGGTAATTGTTGTTATTATTATTATTTTTGTTGCTGCTGCTGCTGTTGTTGTTGTTGCTGTTGTCGTTATCTTATTTTAGTATTATTATTTTTAGTATAATTTTAAAATATATATATTCTAACCGTAATAATTACAATAATGACGATAATTTTAAAAAATAATTATGATAATAATTGTTATCATATCGCTATTATTGTTATAAATATATAAATAGATAAATAGATAAATATATATGTATATAAAAATTTATATATATATATATTATATATATTATTTTAATATATATATATTTTATTATAATATATATATATATATATATATATATATATATTTTAATATAGATATAGATAGATAGATAGATATTGATATATATATATTTGTTGTAGCAGTAGTATAATTTTTAAAAATAAAATACATATTATAACTGTATTACAATAATAAAGATAATAATGATAATAATAATAATTTTTGAATAATCGTTTTTTGTTTTTATTATTGTTATTTGTATTATTATTATTTTTAAATCATTATTACTTCTACTATTTTATAATTGCCAATAAATGTAAACTGAAATAATGATGATAATAATGATGCAATGAGGATAATGATGATAATAAAGATGATTTTGATTTTGATAATGGTAATGATGATAATAAAATAATAGTGTCCATTTATAATAAAAAAGGAAAAAGGAAAAATATCCTAAAAGTCGAAAAAAACGGCAAAATCTTGCAGAATATAGCCTTTTGAGAGTTTACTCCAAAATGCCGTATTGTAACAATGATAAAGACAATAATAATGATAATAATAGAAATAGTAATATATACCTTTTGTTGTTGTTGTTATTATTATAATTATTATTGCTGTTGTTGTTGTTATCATTGTATTGTTTTTTAGTATTAGGATAATTAAAATATATATTCTAACTGTAGTAATTACAATAATAATGATAATAATTAATAATTGAGAGCTTACTCTAAAAGCCATTTTTCGATTTAAATGATTTTTGGGAATATTAGGGTAAGATTAAAATTGCATTAATCAAGACAATAATGATGAAAAAAATGAGAAAAAAAGAGAATTTTCTTAAAATTATAATAATGATAATAATTTTGATAATAATGGAAATATTTGTAATAATAATAATGATAATGACAATAATATTAACATTGTTATTTTATTCTTCTTATTATTATTGTTATTATTATTATTATAATTTTACTATTCTTATTATTATCATTATCTTTATCATTATTACTTTATCATTATTACTGTTATTGGTGCAAAAAAAATATTACCCAGTAATAATAGCAATAATACTGATAATAATGATAATATTAATAATAATATTTAATATAATATTGCCATTGTTGTTATTATTATTATTATTATAGACATTATTACTAGTAGTAGTAGTAGTAGTATCAATATCATTCTTTATCATTAGCATAATTCAAAAAATTATATGAATATATATACATATATATATATATAATATATATATATAATATATATATATATATATATATATTTCTAACCGTAATAAGTATAATATTAACGATAATAATTCAAATAATCATAATAATAAATTGTTACTTTTGCTATTATTGTTGTAATTTTTTTATTGTCATTATTATTATTGTCTTTTTTTTTATAATTTGTATTAATCATGACAATAATGATAAAAAAAGATAATAAAGGGAAATTCATAAAATTGTAATTATAATCATAATATTGATAATAAAGGGAATAATTGCAATAATGATAATAATGATGATGAGATGATGAAAATTTAAAAACCTAATAATAAATTAATAATAATAAAAATAATAATAAAAATAATAATAAAAACATATTATTATTATTATTTTTATCATTATCATTATTATTTTTATTTATTATTTTTAGATAAAAAAATGATAATAATAACAATATCACTAATTGTTATTATCATTTTATTATTATCATTATTTTTTACTGCCATTATTATTATTATATTATTATCATTATTATTATTACTGCCATCATTATTATTACTTATTATTATCATTATTATTATTACTACTATTTACTGCTTTTTTTGGGTTTAAAAAAAAAAAAAAACCCAAAAAAAATATATATATATATATATTATAAAATTATATATATATATAAAATATATATAATAAATCACAACAGTAATGAAAAATAGTAATAATAGTAATTATAATATTATTATTATTATCTTATTAACCTTATTATTTGTTTTGTTGTCGTTATTATCATTATTATTATATAGTTAAAAAAATAAATATTCTAACCGCAAGTTACAATAATAACGATAATAATTAGAATAATCATGATAATAATTATTATAATATCGTTACTAATCTTATTATTATTGTAATTATTGCCATTACTTTTTTAGTAGTAGTAGTGTAATGTAAAACAAAACAAAAAAAAAAATTTATAACTGTAATACTGCAATAAAGATTTTTTTTCGATTTTTGTTATTATTTTTTTATTATTTTTGTTTTATGTTTTTTTCGTATTACCCTTTTATTATAATATCCAAAATATATACGGCGGCAATAATTAGAATAATGATGATATCATAATGATTATTTATTAATATCGATTTTATTGTTGTTATTGTTGTTGTATATATTTCTAGAAGTAGTAGTAGTATAATTGTAAAAAAAAAAAAAAAAATACTATAACTACAATAATAAAGATATGATAATAATGATTAAAAGTTTTTTTTTTATCTTTGGGTTGTTTTTGTTTTTTGTTTCTACTATTTTTAATTTAATTGCCAAGAAAATATGTTGGCAGTAATAATTACAATAAAAATATAATAATGATGATAATCATGATAATAATGTCAATAAGGTGATAATGATGATAATAATGATGATAATAATGATGAGAATGATGATATTTCGATGATAATGATAACAGTAATAGTGTCCATTATAATAAAAAAGGGAAAAAAGGCCCCAAAAATCGAAAAGCGTCAAAATCTCGTAAAATATAGGCTTTTGAGGTTCACTCAAAAATGCCGTTTTTTCGATTACAGTGGTTATTTTGGTAATTATTAGGGTTATGATCATAATTGTATTAAAAATCATGACAATAATGATGAAAAAATGAGAATAAGAATGATAAAAATAATAATATAATAATAATAAAAATAATATCATTATTAGTATTTATTTTTATTATTAGTAGTAGTTATCATTACTATTACTACGCTACTACTACTACTACTACATTATTATTATTATCATTACTATTATATTATTAGTGCAAAAAATATTACAACTGTAATAAGGACAATAATAATGACAGTAATGAAAATAACAATAATAGCAATTATATTATAATTAATATCATTTATTATTATCAATCATAATTTTTTTCATCATTATCATTCCCAGTAAAAATATATTTCTAATGTAATAATTACTATAATAACGATAATAATCAAAATAATAATATTATTATTATATCGTATTATTGTTATTATACACACACACACACACACACACACACCCCAACCACACACACAACAATATACATATATATATATATATATATATATATATTTATATATATATATATATTATATATATAAATATATATCATTTATCTATATTTAGTAGTACTAGTAGTACTATTGTAAATATATCATTTTCTATCTATCTATCTATCTATCTATCTATCTTTTATTTTTATTTTTAATATATATATATATATATATATATATATATATATATATATTATAACTGTAATAATTACAATAATAAAGGAAATGATAATAATAACAATAACTGAAAGTTCGATTTTTGTTTTGTTTTATTATATACTATTATTATAATTACTAGTGGTGTCGCGGAGGTTTTGCACTGAGGCGTAACATTCAGTAGCGTCTTCAGAAGCTGAAATATGTGTACCAGTCCAGTAAAGGGTAAGAAGGAGGACAATAATACGTTTGTCAATAACTTTACTAAGAAATATTTGCCAAAAGAAGGGTAACGTGTCAAGTGAAGTGTTAATTACTTTGGTTTTGTTAGAATTAGTGAGTTCAGTAGATTTACTATCATATTGAAGGGAGAAAAAAAATAATTGCACAAGAATTCCATATCTTTGGGCTAAATAGGCAAGTTTTTTTGCTTCGGACACAAGCAACTCGGCCTGAATTTAATTCTAACAGTGCGTGTCTCGGGCGCGTCTCGGGCGCTTTAATCGTATAAGCGTAAGTGTAGGCAATTCACTTTGCGGCGGGCTCAGGATTCCTTCTTTACGGCATGAGCCGGGCTGAAAATTAATTTGCGGTGGTAATCAAAACAGTGCGCGTCGGGACAGATTTAAAACGAATGAGGAAAACAAATGTAGACAGAGAAACGAATATAAAAAAACGAATGGAAAGCACAACACTGTAAACAGTGGGATGAACGGTTTTAGCAAATAAAATTTGGAATTTCGGTGTTTTGAGTCTTCTGAAAGTGGAATGTCAATGTTTCCCCATGTTTGGAAGTGGAATGTCAGTGTTCCAATATTCCAAAAGTGGAATGTCAGTATTTCCCAGTGTTCTGAAAGTGGAATGTCACTGTTTCCTGTGTTCTGGAAGCAAGAATGTCAGTGTTTCCAGTGCTCTGAAAGTGGAATGTCAGTGTTTCCAGTATTCAAAATTTGGGAAAGTTTAGTGTTTCCAGTGTTGTGAAAGTGGAAGTCAGTGTTGCCAGTGTTCTACAAATGGAATGTCAGTGTTACCAGTGTCCTGAAAGCGGAAAATTTAGTGGTTTCCAGTGCTCTGGAAGCAGAATGTCAGTGTTTCCAGTGTTCAGAAAGCAGAATGTCAGTGTTTCTAGTATTTTACAAATGGAATGTCAGTGTTTCTGGGTGTCTTTTTGTGAAAGCAAAATGTCAGTGTTTTCCCGGGCTCTGAAAGTGGAATGTCAGTGTTTTCCGTGTTCGGAAAGTAGAATGTCAGTGTTTCAGTGTTCTGAAAGTGGAATGTAGTGTTTCCAGTGTTCTGGAAGCAGAATGTAAGTATTTCCAGTGATCTGAAAGCCGAATATCAAGTTTCCAGTGTTCTACAAATGGATGTCTGTTTCCAGTGTTTGAAAGCGAATGTCCGTGTTTCCCGTTTTCTGCAAGCGAATGTCAGTGTTTTCCCCGTGCTCTGAGTGCTGACTGTCAGTGTTTCCATTATTCGGAAAGTGGAATGTCAGTGTTTCCAGTGTTCTGAAAGCGGAATGTCAGTGTTACCAGTGTTTAAAAAATGGAAATGTCAGTGTTTCCTATGTTTTGAAAGCGGATTGAAAAAGGTCAGTGTTTCCATTTTTCTAAAAGAATGTCAGTGTTTCTAGTGTTTTGAAAACGGAATGTCGTGTTTCCAGTGTTCTGGAAGCAGAATGTCAGTGTTTTCCCGTGTTCTGAAAGCGGAATGTCAGTGTTTCCAGTGTTCTGAAAGCAGAGTTTTTTAGTGTTTCCAGTGTTCTGAAAGCAGAATGTCAGTGTTTCAGTGTTCTGAAAGTGGAATGTCAGTTTTCCCGTAATCTAAAAGTGGAATGTCAGTGTTTTGAATGTCGAATGTCAGTTGTTTTGCATGTTTTGCAAACGGAATGCCAGTGTTTCAGTGCTCTGAGTGTGGAATGTTAGTTTTTCCAGCATTCCGCAAGCTAAATTTTGGCGTTTTCGGAGTTCTAGTAGTGGAATGGCATTCACTTGGAAAAAAACACTTTTCTGTTTAAATTGGGCACCTGCAATTCAGTTTTGAAGGTGAGTATATATCTTTTAGTTTTGTATTAATTCGACCCGTATTGATGATGTATACGAGAGGAAACACTGCACGCCCAGTTTACAATGTGCCCAAATCTGTCAGGCTGCCTATAATAAGTCTGCTTGGGCACTCTAAATACTATAGCATAATGTACTGTATGTATATATTAGTTAATATAAGTTTTGTGTGCATATGTTTTGAGTGTATATATATGTTTACATATGTGAGCCACCTATGATCATTGACAGGGGAGGTGCTTGAGTAATTATACAAAAGGGTTGTGTGCCAGGGTAAAAAAAAAAAAATTGACTAGGGGCTACAGAAAAAAAATAGAAGGGGTGTGGTCTCAAAAACGTTCAGCATATTGAAAAGAAAGAAATATATTTTCTAGTATGATAAAATCATATGTTTTCTTCTTTCCTTATAGAGAAAATAACACAGATTACTTTGAAAAGTCCATAAAAAAATTTTGAATCAGTTTTTATCCACTTGGAAACCAAAGTTCTGTATGTGAATTGGCACCTACGATAAAGTACTTAAGGTAAGGATCGCTTTCTTTTGTTTTTGACCTGGTGTTTATTTTTCAGATATATTTTACATAGGATAATTGGCACATAACTAGCACTTCATCAAATTCATTTAAGATAAATACAGGTTTGCACACACAAGGTTACCCCATTTCCACACTTTAGGCTGTAAAAGGTTTCAAATTAAATTTTGCATTTGATCAATGAGGTTCCTGTATAATGTCGTGTTGAAATTGTCTAGACAATATTGCACATTACATAATCAAATTATGCAGTGTTTCATAATTTTAGTGTAGTTTAAAAAATATGATGGGGGATCGTGGGTGGGCTTCCCTTCTTTTCTTTAACGGTAGGTTCATGTCGAGCCCGCCGTGGTCACAGCATGATACTTAATTTGTGTTTTTCATGTTGGATGCCTTGGAGGAGTACGTGGTAGGGTCCCCGTTCCTTTTCCACGGAGAGTGCCGGGGGTACCTTTTGGTAACTTCTCTCATTTACCCCGGGGGGGTTTGGGGCCACACTTGACTTGGGTTTGGGTTGGCCACCCATGGCTAGGGGCAAACAAGGGGAAGTTCCTTGCCCCAAGGGGAAAAAAACGTTTTCGGTGGTAACTCGAACCTTGAACTCAGATTGCCGGTGACAGTCTTGAGTCCACGCCTAAAACCCTTTGCCCCCGCGCCTTTACGATATGGGGTTTTCCATATTTTTCTTTGCAATTTTGAGCGGTGGTTTGCCCTTGCCTTCCCCCGGTGTTTTATCGAGTCCCCTCTATTTACCCGGCACGACATGAGGGGCTTTGGGCCCCCAGTGGTAGGCAGGCAACAAAGGGGAAGTTCCTTGCCCCGGGGAAAAAACGCGGGGGCGTGCTCGAAAACCCCGAACTCAGATTGCCTCGTGCATCTTGAGTCCGCGCTCAACAAACGGCCCCGCGGCCCCTTAAAAGGTAGGTTCATGTCTAGCCGCCGTGGTCACAGCAGGGTACTTAATTGTAGTTTTTAGTTGTGAGATCTTGGAGGGAGTAGTGGTAGGGTCCCCCCTTCCTTTCCCCGGAGGTGCCGGGTACCTTTTAGGTAACATTTCTCTATTTTCCGGGCTTGGGGCCAGCACTTGTTGGGTGGGTTGCCACCGTGGCTAGGTAGGCAAACAAGGTGAAGTTCCTTGCCCCAAGGGACAACGCGCCGGCCGGTGACTCGAACCCTCGAATTCGATTGCCGTGTGACAGTTTTGAGTCCGACGCCTAAACCCTTCGGGCCCCCGGGCCTTGGCTTTCCCTACTTTACATAAAAATTTTAATAATTATTACTTCACATGTTGTATGAAATTTATTAAAATGTATGCATATATCATAGTATTTTTAAAAAAACAAAAAATTATTTACTAAATTGAAAATTTTATTGCTCATTTGCTTTTTTAAATGATTTTAAAAGTAAAAGTGAAATTTTAAAAAGTACACACTAGATAAAGTATTATTAATTTTCCGTGTATCTTACCCCACTGTTTTTTTTCAGGGTGAGGTACTGTTGGTGTGGTTGCATAATTAAAAAAAATTTTTGTATAATTAGTTTTCAGAAGTAGTCTAATTTAATACATTTATATAAATTTTCAATAAAAACTTTCGAAAAAAATTTTTACATTATAAAAAAACTAAAAATGTATTGAATACATTTTTGGGAATTTTTGCTTTTTGCATATTTTATGTTTTTTTAAAAAAGCCCTAGTTAGCCCCCACTAGAAAATTTGGGAAGGGGATTTATGATTGGGGTTGCCCGTCCGTGCATCGCGGACATACGTTTTTGGGCCAGAGTTTTGTGTCTTGCATGAGGATCAAAAAGTTGCATAATCATGTTTCATATTAAGGGGAGGGGCATAAAAACCCAAAACTTCAAGATGACCCCATATTCAAGCTATCCTTTCCCCTGGGAAAGAAGATAAAAACCCCCAAAAACCCTATATTTCTGAAAGGTTGCTTTGTCTGGTGTTATTGTGTTTGTGTTTGTCAATTTTCGAAAATGAAGTCAATGATTGTGGGGAAAGGGAGTCCCCCTGATAGGTAACTAGACGCTGGTCGCTCATTTGTCACTTTCTTTTTTTTATTGGTTTTGCAGCCTTATCGGTCAAGATTTGCAAACATTGAATGGCATTGAACAGGAAAATGCTATTGTTTCTAAAAATTTTGGTCCCCGAATTTAACAGGATTGGGTTCCATCCGTGTATGCAGGGGTGTGTCACCTGTGTGTCGATCAATCCCCCTAGATTCCAGAGCAATTTTCTAAGACATGCTTGATTATTTTTCTTAAACATAGCTACCAAATGGCAAGTGGCATACAATAGCATGTCAAAATATTGTGATATAACCCAATATTTACTGCCAGTCAGCCATTTTCCATGTCCACAGCCATAACTCAGCATGCTTGAACAGATCTCATACAAATTGGTGGCATTATCTTTTGTTAATACTAACAAATAAATATTAAATATATTCAACATTATAAATAAATATATGCATAAATAAATGAAAACTAGTACTATTAATGAAATGATTTTAAGTCTTCTGTTATCTAACATTGTCTAGACTAATGGCATGCATATTGGCAGTGTAGTCCAGTCATTCATTTAAGTTGTTTTTGCCAGCACTTGTTAACATTGAGTGAAGTTGAAACTATTTTTGACATTATCAGAACATAAGGATATAATCATTGATGAACCACCTGTGAAACAGTAGCAGCAAGATCAAAGCTTGAAGAGAAGGACTTCAGGTTTGACTAGTAACGGTGGATTTCAAAAGGATCAAACATACGTTCTGACCGTAAGTTAATCCTTGTATTTGGGAAACGTTATTATTACTTAAAGATCCAAAGGGAACAGGAAAGAGTCTCTTAGTGACTTAAAAGATATGTAAATAATTTAAGAGAGGAAGAGCAGGAACAAGGTTGCCCAAGTGTATATACTGCATTACATAGGTAATGAATCATTACATAGAGATCAAAGCATGGAAATAGCAGATACAGACAAAAATATATCCCAGTAAAGAGAAAGGTTTTGATGATATAAGAGTAAATTAATAGTAGGAACACAACCTAGCAATGTATACAAATAATTGCAAAGTGAAAAATCGTCAACTCTGTTAACTAACAACTGATGCCTGTGGATAGTCCACGCAATTAAAACAGGTTGCTAATGTAGCACAAAGTGTAAAAAAACAGGGAAACTAACCAATGATGAAATATTTAGTCTGTACGAGTTAGCTGTGCAATTAGAAGGTTTTATCTGGCACATTTCCCTCTTTCCAGATTTAATAGTATATCTTGGTATGGAAGATACAATTGAAAGCACAAAGGAAATACTCGGGTTGTCACTAAAAGATAACAACTTACCACAATTGTTATCTTATGATACCACTTTTAAACTTCGGAGACTTTTATGTTCCCCCATGGTAGGTCGCAATGTAACATTAAAAGGTGACCCCAATATCCAATTTGTTTCCTCATACATGAGAGAAAATTTAAAGTTCATACAGAGATTTCCTTAAACAAATTCTCTCACAACTTGATATAAGAAAATGAGAATCCCTCTAGTATACAGACAGAGAGAAGAGTCTCCAATTCAGCAAAATTTCAATGAAATACTAATGAATCTGCGGGAATCACATTCTCAAAGATGTTAAAATGGGTATGCAAACATGGAGGTGAAAAAAGTGATGTCAAAGTGCTGAAAGGTAACGTTTGAGGAACTAAGAGATAGTATAGCAGATGATGAATTCAATGCTCTATATATTAAGCACAGTAGTAAGTGGAGCAAAGCATTTAAAGCTTATTTTGATAGTGAACTTTGCCAGACTTACAAAATCACGGAAGCAGAATTGTAACATCTAAATTCGCTGCTTTCAAAGATCAGGCAACAGCAACAAATAACATCTCTGAGAGTATGATTGATAAAGGAGCAAAACGAGTGGAAGGAACTTCCAGTGACCAGTATGGTTTTATCTCGGTACTATTTGCAGTTTATTACCTTTATGAATTTGAAAGAGCAAAACTTGGATTTGGTAACTACAGTAAAGGATAAGCAAATATTGACTCGGATAAAGGAAACAACACCCGAGGTGAAGCGAACCATCGAACAGGAAGAGATTTTAGATTGTCACAAGAGTCTCTTGCAAACTTAACTGTTGAGAGGGCGCCATTAGTCTCTCGCCACAGACAGCATCGTTTACTGTACGAAGCATGAACAGCAGTAAGATACATTCAGTCAAGTTGTTTTCCACAACCTGCAGTTGTTCATGTCCCAGCACTGGCATGTGCTATCACATCATTGCTGTCAAGAGGGCCATTGGATTAGATAGTGTCAAGGACCAAAGAATATGCTCATTCTCTACTCTGTGGAGAGGGCCCATGGGAAAGAACGAAGATCTGGAAGAAGAAGGCAGGGATGAAAGATTATGATTATGATACGGTACCAGCAAACGATTCAGTTATGATGGAGGCGTGTACGACAAGTTTGAATATTGAAGATAGTGAGAACCCTTTAACCTGACAGAGCCTTGACGATCAAGGAAACATCACCATTTCCAAGACACTCAACACCTAAAACACCAGATAGCAGAAGACAGACAAGTTATCACAAGTAGCAAAAAAGGAAGTCAGGGTGATGACAACAAAGGGGGTTGTCATTCAAAACCTGTAAACACCAAACAACCTGTTGGAATGGCACAGAGAAAAAATTATGCCATTGGATTAGATGATATCAAGGAACAAAAGAACATCCTCTCTCCACTCTACAGAAGAGGGCCGTGGAAAAGAAGGATTAGGATCTACTGGAAGAAAGGAAGGCAAGGATGAAAGATTATGGTGATGACACTGTACCCGCAAACGATTCAGTTACATGGAGGACCCCACCATAGATCAAAGTGATGACAACAAAGGGCGTGGTTGTCATTCGAAACCTGCAAACACCAAACTACCTGTTGAAATCGCACAGAGTAAAAATGATGCCATTGGATTAGATGATGTCAGGACCAAAGACATCCTCTCTCTCCACTCTACAGAAGAGGGCCCATGGAAAAGAAGGATCAGGATCTACTGGAAGAAAGAAGGCAAGGATGAAAGATTATGATGATGACACTGTACCGGCAAACGATTCATTACGATGGAGGATCCACCATAGATCAAAGTGATGACAACAAAGGGCATGATTGTCATTTGAAACCTGTAAACACCAAAAACCTGTTGGAATGGCACAGAAAAAAATTATGCCCAAACAAGTACCCTGCATGGAGAACAACAGACGGTAAAACTGATGTGAAATGATAGACAATGAAAAGAGTGAAGATGATGATGAGCTTGAAGAGTCATTTTTCGAACAAGCACGGAGGGTATCAAAATTCCCTGGCCCAAATCCAACTATAGCAGACACTTGATTTCTAGTTTCAAGTTCAAGCATGAGTCCGAACAAAGTCACAAGTGATTTTTCCACTGCCACACGTTCTGAAAATTTATCCAAGGTTCCAAACAACAAGAAGATACAAACAAGAACATTGGCTTTTGATTCAATTGCTGCAACTAACTGGTTGTTTGGGGAAGTTATAGAGCGTGCCATAAGCACTTTAATCAATAAAGAGGTGTGGCATATAATGAAGCTATACTCTTGTGTCCAACTTACATATACAGAAGTATTGCTTTGAATAGATATGATCTATACTTTACCTTTCTTGACAATAATGAAGCCCCAAATAAAGACATACTCCTAGTGCCATTGAATGTAGATTAGCCCAAAGAGTCAAGGGTCACATTGGCTTCTTGCATTATAATCTTAAACAGAAAGACTCATCATCTGTGACTTCTTACAAACTCATGTTTTTACAAAACAAAACTTTAATGATGAGAT
>NW_023639157.1:0-12333 GCF_015228065.2 Penaeus monodon
TAACCCTTTCCCTTTCAGAACTTTTTTACTTATACCCCCCATACCCTCCTTTTCCATAACCAAAAAACTTGTCCCCCAAATGCCAATTGTCTGTTGTCCTGTCCATGCTTTGATACAGCTCATACCTCTGTTTTCCCCCACCTATCCTTCTTTCACCGACCTCCCAACCTATCAGACATCGTTACAAAATCTCACTCTGCTTTGACAACCTTTTCTCCTTCCTCAGATGCATACATATCCTTCACTTGATCTAATCCCCTTACCTAACTCTACCTTAACCCATTCACTCATCAACTCCTTTACCCATCTCTAACCTTTTCAATATTAATCTATATAGTTGACATACAACAACTAACTACTAACTCAGCCACCTTTCACTATCCTTTACTGTATCTGCTTATAGTGCTACATTACCTTAGATGTCTCGCACATTTATTTTGATTTTAACTATTAGCTATTAACCCTCAGGGGGACCCTGAGGGGTGGACTGTTTCTCTCCCCAACATACTCTAGGACCACTAATAGATTACATAACATAAAACCTTCCATCCCCCCTTGGTCGGTATCATTCCATAAGAACAGACACTGGGGAAACTGCTCTTGTCCGTTTATGCATTAACATATTCACACATTCTTACCTCTTGTCACAATCTGATCCACCTCTATGCTCCTCATGTAATGTTCATCTTTCTGTCCCACATATCCTCCTATCCTATCCCTGCTGTACGGCAACTTGTACCTCTGCCTCTCCCCACTTATTCTCACTTCCCTGACCTCCCGAATTATTGGACATAATCTCAGAATCCCCTACCTTTTCCTTAGATAACTTATTCTCTTTCCGCATATGTATAAATACCCTCCATTTGATCTAAGTGTCCTACCCCTTAACTCCTTACCCTTTTAACAACTTTTACCATATATATACCCCATCAGCTCACCCTTTTATTATCATACTATACTCTAGTACTGTTTAAACCTTTAACTTATTCCTTATCATTGACTAATTCCTAACCCTTCTCGCTACTGTACTTTGAGAATTTGATAACTAAACATTTATTTGTTTTTAAATATTACCCATTAACCATTTTCCGATTCACCGATCCCTGGCTTTCCTTTGATATCCCAATTCCCTTAGACCCAGTGTTGGGGGTCACCCAGATTACCCCCAAAACTGGAACCTTTTTCTCCCCCTTTTTTCTATGATCTAATGACATTAGATGTTGACGCGGCAGAATTATTTTTGTAAATAAATAAGTTCATTCCAAAGCACCTACCTAGGTAATCCCCCCCAAGCCCTTGCTCGGGGGGGGGGGGGAGAGCTTAGGAGACGGATACTGAGGCCCAATGTAGGGAATCACTCCTACCCGGAACCTCAGCCCCCCGTATTTTGCATGGTATTTTTTCTACCCCCCTTTTCCCTTTTCCCTTTTCTTTATCCCCTTCTTCTGTCCATTTATCCTAATCATTAACTCATTTTCACCCTTTTGACACAATACTTTTTATAGTGCTATATGATCTTTAATGTCTAACACATTTATTTGTTTTAACATTATTCATCCTTTTTACCCTCACTCCTCTTTGTCCCTTTCGATGCCATATTATCCTGAACTACAATACAACTTGTAGCACATTTAATCAACTAACCCTGCTTTGCCTTTTTCCCTACTACAACTTTCTACAGTGCTATATGACCTTTGATGTCTGTCACATCTATTTTGCTTTGTAACCTTTAACCATTACCCAGGACATTACCCAACCATTAGAAAATATTCCTTCTCTCCCAACATCCTCGATTCCCTCTCTTCATCCTCCACAGTCTTTTCATTTTCAACCCCCTCCCCTTACTATATATAATATATATATATATAATATATATATATATATATATATATATATATATATATATTATATATATATATATATTTTATATATATATATATATATATATATATATATATATATATATATATATATATTAAAATATATATATATATATATAATATATTATATAAAAATTTTATATATATATATATAAAAATATATATATATATTAATTTTATATATATTATATAATAGTAAGGGGAGGGGGTTGAAAATAAAAAAAGGACTGTGGAGGATGAAGAGAGGGAATCGAGGATGTTGGGAGAGAAGGAATATTTTCTAATGGTTGGGTAATGTCCTGGGTAATGGTTAAAGGTTACAAAGCAAAATAGATGTGACAGGACATCAAAGGTCATATAGCACTGTAGAAAGTTGTAGTAGGGAAAAAGGCAAAGCAGGGTTAGTTGATTAAATGTGCTACAAGTTGTATTGTAGTTCAGGATAATATGGCATCGAAAGGGACAAAGAGGAGTGAGGGTAAAAAGGATGAATAATGTTAAAACAAATAAATGTGTTAGACATTAAAGATCATATAGCACTATAAAAAGTATTGTGTCAAAAAGGGTGAAAATGAGTTAATGATTAGGATAAATGGACAGAAAAAGGGGGATAAAGAAAAGGGGGAAAAGGAAAGGGGTAGAAAAAAATACCATGCAAAATACGGGGGGGCTGAGGTTCAGGGTAGGAGTGATTCCCTACATTGGGCCTCAGTATCCGTCTCCTAAGCTCTCCCCCCCCCCCCCGAGCAAGGGCTTGGGGGGGATTACCTAGGTAGGTGCTTTGGAATGAACTTATTTATTTACAAAAATAATTCTGCCGCGTCAACATCTAATGTCATTAGATCATAGAAAAAAGGGGGAGAAGAAAGGTTCCAGTGTTGGGGTAATCTGGGGTGATCCCCAACACTGGGTCTAAGGGAATTGGGATATCAAAGGAAAGCCAGGGATCGGTGAATCGGAAAATGGTTAATGGGTAATAGTTAAAACAAATAAATGTGTTAGTTATCAAATTCTCAAAGTACAGTAGCGAGAAGGGTTAGGAATTAGTCAATGATAAGGATAAAGTTAAAGGTTTAAACAGTACTAGAGTATAGTATGATAATAAAAGGGTGAGCTGATGGGGTATATATATGGTAAAAGTTGTTAAAAGGGTAAGGAGTTAAGGGGTAGGACACTTAGATCAAATGGAGGGTATTTATACATATGCGGAAAGAGAATAAGTTATCTAAGGAAAAGGTAGGGGATTCTGAGATTATGTCCAATAATTCGGGAGGTCAGGGAAGTGAGAATAAGTGGGGAGAGGCAGGGGGTACAAGTTGCCGTACAGCAGGGATAGGATAGGAGGATATGTGGGACAGAAAGATGAACATTACATGAGGAGCATAGAGGTGGATCAGATTGTGACAAGAGGTAAGAATGTGTGAATATGTTAATGCATAAACGGACAAGAGCAGTTTCCCCAGTGTCTGTTCTTATGGAATGATACCGACCAAGGGGGATGGAAGGTTTTATGTTATGTAATCTATTAGTGGTCCTAGAGTATGTTGGGGAGAGAAACAGTCACCCCTCAGGGTCCCCCTGAGGGTTAATAGCTAATAGTTAAAATCAAAATAAATGTGCGAGACATCTAAGGTAATGTAGCACTATAAGCAGATACAGAAAGGATAGTGAAAGGTGGACCTGAGTTAGTAGTAGTTGTTGTATGTCAAACTCTATAGATTAATATGAAAAGGTTAGAGATGGGTAAAGGAGTTGATGATGTGAATGGGTTACGGTAGAGTTAGGTAAGGGGATTAGATCAAGGAAGGATATTGTATGCATCTGAGGAAGGAGGAAAGGTTGTCAAAGCAGAGTGAGATTTTGTAACGATTGTCTGATAGGTTGGCGAGGTCGGTGAAAGAAGGATAGGCTGGGGGAAAACAGAGGTGGTATGAGCTGTATCAAGCATGGAGGACAACAGACAATGTGCATGAAAAACAGTGGTTGTGAGAGAGGTATGAACATAAGGTTATTTTCTGATGGATAAGTATAGACGAGAATAAAGGGGAGTGTGAGAAGATGGTTAGTGGGGATTGGATATAGGAGAGATGTGTAAGAAAAGTCTCTCTGGAGGCAGGTAATGGAGGGTTATAAGAACAAAGGAGATCTAGGAGTACGGAAACCACGAATATTCCAATATAGGGAGCTATACTTAGTTGATCTATGAGTGATATAACGGTGCATGTTGGAAATTTTTTGGAAGGTGAATGAGCTAGGGTGAGATAAGGAATACGAGAGGGGGAAGGTGGTTTTGTATAAGGAGGTGTGTGGAAGGATCTGGCGAAGGGCCATAGTTGTGGCATAAGGGATTCACATGTGTATTCAAGAGGGAGTGGAAGGGATAGAGGGGAGGAGTAAGGTTGAATGTAAGTGGAGCTGGAGCTAGGGGGAATGGTGTGTTGGAGGAAAGAGGAGGAACGGGGTATGTAGGGGAATACGAGAGAGGAGGTATTCGGTAGTCCACTTTGAGTGTAGAGGGAGTGGGAATTGTGGGAATTTGAGGTGGATGAGTGGTTTCGGTGTCAGTTTCGAACTTGAGTAGATAATTTTGAATATTTCAAGATTTTCTGCTAAAGGTTGGTTGGGGAGTTTTGTAGATATAATTTTTTTCTCATGAGGGGAGTGGAGGAGAGGGGAACTGGTGTTTGAGGAGTGACACAAAGGTAGGTGGAGATGTGTTTGTGGGGAGAAGGGGTGGAACATTTGTCTGCTGTGGTATGCAGGAGGGGATGGGAAGGTAGTTGGGGCGGCAGTAGCGACTGGAGGCGTCTGGATTCAGAATTGCAAAAGAATTGACTGGGGAAGGTAGGAGGAGAGTGGCGAAGTAAGACTGTAGAAGGATAGGTATAGGGAGGGTGTAGGAGGAGGGAGGGAGGGAGGGAAGGCAAAGCAGGCAAACATTATGGAATAGGGCAGCAAGACAAAAACCTCATTAACAGGCTTCCTGTCTGGCTTCACGTACAGTGAATCGAAGTCTGAATCTGAGAACTGCCACCTCAGACTAAATTCTCAGGTGGGGCAGGCCCCTATAAAATACAATAGGGGCTGCCACAGTTGTCACATGTGCATGACTGTGGAGAGAAGTCTAAGTATGATCAGTTGGGCATGAGGGCATCTGGCTGTGGAATGGGCAATGTTTGGCAGGATGTTCTAAATACCACAATTTTGGCACGAGGGGGAGGAGGTTGATATAGTCAGACAGGGATTCCTACACAATGTAAATATTAAAGGGAAGGTCATGTCTATGGAAAGTAATTTGGCAATGTAGTTTTTTTTTTTCCGTGACTTTAGGAGGAAGGAGTGCACTTTAAGATATTGCAATCATAGACCGAGAGGCAGGCCAAGTAGTCTTCAGAATTAATCTGACAATTTTGTTATATATAAGTAGTTGCTGGGAGATAGAGACGGGTTCAGGTGCAATTATCGAAGTTGGATGAGGGTTCTGCAGGAATGGGTTACCAGAGAGATCAGTTAGAGTTGTTAATGCTATAACTTGGGTTTTCAGATGTTATTGTGATGAGACGGGAATGGTCGGACGGCTACACAGGGAGAGAACTGCCCACTTGCTTTTGGAGACCTGCTGGAAGAGGAAGTTATTGTCAGAGTCGGGAAACTGTGGGAGGGATCACGAAAAATCGGTCCCATTGGCTGGGCTAGAGTTATTTAAGATATCTGTAGAGATGGTGGTAGAAGTACAGGTTGTGTAGAAGAGGAGTAGTGTTGAGGGAAGTAGTATATGGAGATTATGGGCAATAAGGCTGTAAAGTTGTGATAAGGTGGAGGAGGGTAAGTTGAGAGTGTGAAGGTAGAGGTATGATGAAGTTGAGCATGCGGGAGGGGAGAGTAGTAGTTGGTGTTGGAGCCGTGGTCAAAGAGAGCCTGGGTTCAGGGATCGGAAAAGTTGAATGGTGGGGCTATTTGATGAAGTGGCAAGCCTCATTGCCCTAATAAGGATATAACATTATGGGTCATGGCTAAACCTGGAGTCTGTTGGGGAGAGAAAACGCTCCACTCATCAGGATCCCCTTGAGAGGCAAAGGGTAGACAACTAAATAGGAGAATACATGGCCCATGGCCTCCCTAAGGCCGTTCACGACTGTCACAAAGTCAGCCTTTATCCTTTCAAAACACAGCTCTCAACCTTAGGAATGGTTAATGGTTAATGGTTAAGCAAAATAAAATGTGCCTAGACATCTAAAGGTCATGTAGCACATAGATAAGGTAGGGAAGGGTGGGTGAGTTAGTGATTAGTGTCTAAGCTGGGCAAAGGAGTTGGTGAGGTGAAAGGGGTTAGAGTCGGGTGTGGTAAGGAGTTTAGATTAAATGAAGGATATGTATGAGTGAGGAAAAGAGAAAATAGGTGTGAAGCAGAAAGTGTGAGGATTCTGTAAGGATTGTCTGATAGGTTGGGAGGTCTGTGAAGGCGAGGGATAGGTGGGGGAAAGCATAAAGGTATGGGTTGTTTCAAAACCATGGGCATGCCAGTAGTGTGTGGGATTGAAAGAGGACATACATAAGGAACATAAGGGTAAGTGTTATTTCAAACATATATCCAACAATTTTTCAAGCTCCTGCTTATTGTAGTGTTTTATTTTATTTTTTTTTTTTTCAAAACGAGGACAGTTTACCTGTAAGTAGAGCTTAACATAATTTGCAAAATGGCTCATCAGGAAAGGCCTCATATGTGAAGCTACTTTCTAAGGGAGAGAGCGCGAGGTTAAGAAAAAGTGTAAGAGCATTGATTGACTACATTTTCACGGAAAGACGAAAAGGGAGGCTGGGAATCGTCACAATTGCATGAAAAATGTAGGATAAAAGTTAAAGTTGAAGGATTTTTTTATAATAAAAGGTTCAGTACCTTACTGAAAGACGGAAGTTCTCTTGTATATTGGGATACATTGCAGTCTGAAACTTATCAATGGTGTAGGGGTTTGATGGTGTGTGTGTGTGTGTGTTATATATTATATATATATATATATAATATAATATATATATATATAATAAAATATATATATATATATATATGTATAAATATACATCATACATACACACACACACACCCCCACACACGTACACACACCACACACACACACCACACACACACCCACACACACACATATATATATATATATATATATTATTATATATATATATATATATATATATATATATATATTTTTTTTTTTTTTTTTTTTTTTTTTTTTTTTTTTTTTTTTTTACGGTAGGTGCATGTTTGAGCCCCCGCGGTCACATCATGATACTTAATTGAAGTTTTCATGTTGTGATGATCTTGGATTTGAGTACGTGTAGGGTCCCAGTTCCTTTCCACAGAAATATATATATATATATATATATATATATATATATAATATATATATATATATATATATATATATATATTCAGTACTAAAATGATAAATGAAACAGTGATCTCAGGTATGAAATCAGCTAAAAGGAGACTGGGAATAGGGAGAACCCAAATGTATGCAATAAGGAAATCAGACGGAGAAGTGCCCATATAATAAGAATGAAATCATAGAGTAGTGGAAGACTTTTACAGGATCTATACAACAAAAATGAACATCCACGGATAGAAGCGAACTCGGTAACTACGACGTCCCTAACATCACAAAGAAAAATAAAAAGAACGCTTAAAGGCCTGAAGCGAGGAAAACCCCAGGGGAAGACGGAATTAGTATAGACTTTATAAAAAATGCGGAGTAATTACAACAGTGAAACTAGCCAAACTTTTTAACAAATGTCTTCTTAACGGAAAAACTCCGAAGCCTAGAAAGTGCAAATTATGTTGATACTTTAAAAGGGGAGATAGAAAGGATCTAAAAAATACTGCCGGCCCAAAAGCCTCAGTTACAAACTGTAAACTGTTAACAAAAATCCCTCACAGCTCGCATCTCTGGAGTCTGGATTATAACCAGCCTAGAGAAAAGGCAGGCTTCCCCAGGGGATTCTCAACAAGAGACCACATCCACACGTTCACCCAAATAAAAGAAAAGTAAACGAATATAGGAAAACCCCCGTGTTTGGTATTCTTGATTACGAAAAGGCTTTGACTCTTTTACAAATACCAGCGGTACCAGAAGCTATTCCAAAACTAGAGTAGAGGAGATATGTTGTAAAATATTGGAAGATATGGGACGAAGATGGACAGCAAACCCTCAAGCTCCACACGGAAACCGATAAAAAAATAAAAAAGCTGTTAGACAGGGGGACACCATCTCACCGAACTGTTTACAGCTTCCCTTGAGGAAATATTCAAGAAGCTAGAATGGAACGGAAAGGGTATCAAAATAGGAGAGGTTATGGTTAAAGGTTATTGGTTAAAAGCAAGATAAAAGTGCTAGACATCTAAGGTCATGTAGCACTATAGTTAATGTTAGGGAAGGGTGGTTGAGTTAGTGATTAGTTGTCAAAGCTGGGCAAAGGAATTGGTTAGGGTCGGGTGTAGTAAGGATTAGATTAGATGAAGGATATGTATGCGTTTGAGGAAAGAGAATAGGTTGTTGAAGCAGAAGTGTGGGATTCTGTAAGGATGTCTGATAGGTTGGGATGTCGGTGAAGGGAGGATAGGTGGGGGAAAGTAAGAGGTACGGTTTTTTTTCAAAACGTGGGCACGACAGTAGGATGTGTCAGATTGAAAGGGGAACATTACATAAGGAACATAAGGGTGGATCAGATTGTGACATCAGATAGGAGTGTGAAAGCAACAAAGTCAATGGGGTGGGAAGGGGAGAAGTATACTGAAATCACTGTGATCCAACGATAAAGGAAGATACGAATAACTGTGCAAGGGATATTGGTTTGAAAGGGAGGTGTGACATAAGGTGTTTTCTGATTGATAAGTATGGACGAGACATAGAGGGAATGTGGGAAGAGACAAAATGATAATTGGGGATTGGTATTGGAGGATGTGTAAGAAAGGTCTCTTGAAGGCATCAATAGAAGGGTTATAAGAGGAAAGGATATGACGAAGGTCAGGTCTGTGGGCCCGGGAAACCGCGAATATTCCAATGAAGGATAGTTATACTTTACTGATATAGATTGTAGTACGTGTTGGAGATTTTGAGGGGGGAGCAGCTAGAGGATGGGATAAGGACTGAGAAGTCTGAGATGGGAGAGGTGTGGGAGTTGGTGTTCTACTAGGAGGGGTATTAGGAGATGGAGGGTCTGAGGAAGGGATATTTTGTGACATAAGGGATTCACGTGTGTATCCAGGAGGGAGTGGAAGGGATAGAGGGGATGGTGGGAGGGTTAATGTGGCAGGGTTGGGGTCGGGGGGATGGGCTGTGTTGGGAGGGGGTAGGAGGATAGGGTGTAGGGGGATATCGTTAGGAGGAGGATGGATATCAGCAGTTACTTGGAGTGTGGAAGGAGCAGGAGTTGTAAGATTTGGAGGTTGAGTGTCAGTTTTCATTAAGTAATCTTGAATATTTTCAATAGTTTCTTCTGAGGAGTTGGTTGGGGATGTTTTGAGGGAATAAAGGATTTCTTGTGGGGGGGGGGGGGAAGAGAGGACTGGTGTCTCAAGCATAGGGGAAAAGGAAGGTGGAGGTGATTGTGTGGTAGGGGAAGAGGGGGTGGAACGTTTGTTCTGTCTGTTACGGGTAGTGCGAGGAGGGAGAGGGGAAGGTGTTGGGGTTGTAGTGGTGATTGGAGTATCTGTAGTAGAGATTGGAGTGTCTGGATTTAGGATGGCAAAAGAGTTTGACTGGGGAAGGTAGGAGGTAGAAGAGGGGGTTAGATGTAGGGGGGGGGGTTAGGAGAATTGGTAGAATGAGCAGTATTACTGGAGTAAGGAGTAAGAGAGAAACCACGTCGACGTGCTTCCTATCTGGCTTCACGTAGTCTGAGTCCAAGTTTGAATCTGAGAGTTGCTACCTCAGACTCAAATTTGTAGGTGGGACAGCCCCTATAAAATACATTATGTGGACCGCCACAGTTAGCACATGTGCGTGATTGTGCAGAGCAGTTAGATCGGGTATGGCCAGGTTGGGCACATAGTGGGCATCTGGCTGTGGAACGGCAATGTTTGGCTGGGTGTCCTAGACGCCAACAATTTTGGCACTGACGTGGAGGAGGTTGGTATGGACGAACAGGGAGGGATTCTCCTCCTATGTAGACGTTAAAGGGAAGGTCATGTTTACGGAAGGTAATTTTGGCTATGTTAGTGGGTTTCTTTCGATGACCTCTGGGGGGAATGGAGTAGCATTGTACTGATGTTGCATCATAGTCCCGTGAGACAGGCGAGTAGGTCTTCTCCACAGTTCCCGACCAATCTTTGTCATAGATTGGGCAATTTGCTGGGGAGATTGAAACTGTTCCGGTGCAAGTATTGAGGGTTGGATGGGGTTCTGCAAGGATGGGGTTACCATATAGGTCAGTTAGTTTTGTTAATGCTATAGCTTGGTTTTCGGATGTTACTGTGACAAGACGGGAGCGGTCGGGTCGGCTACGGAAAGAGACTTTACCTACTTGTTTTTGGAGACATTGTTGGAAGAGAAGGGTGTTGTCAGAGTAGGGAGCTGTGGGAGGGATCACGAAAAATCGGTCCCCCTTTGGCTGCGCTAAAGAGAGTATTCAAAATTGTTGTAGAGATAGGGGTAGTAGAAGTTGGGGGGTGGGGTGGTTGTGTTGGAGGTTGTGGGGGTAGAGGTGTTGAAGTTGAGCATGCTGGGAGAGTGGAAATGTTTCTTAAGGGTTGATTGTTGGCTACTGTACTAGTAGGCATTGATGAGAGGGTAGTTATTGCAGTGTTCGGAGCCGTGGTCAAAGGAGAGCCTGGGGTCAGGGAATCGGGTGGGTTTACATCGTTGGGGCTATTTGATAAAGGGGCAAGCCTCATTGCCCCTAATAGTGGGGATATGTTTTTCATTACTGGCCATGGTTTAAACCTGGATTATGTTTTGGGGATAAAAACAGTCCACCCCTCAGGGTCCCTTGAGGGTTAAGGGCTAGGTAACTAAATCAGGGGAATACCGTGCCCATGGCTCCCTCAGGCCGTTCAGGACTGGCACAAAGTCATCCTTTCAGCACGGCTCTCACATCTTAGGAGGTGGATAGCAGAAGGGTTTGGTGAAGGGACAGAAACGAAAAGTGGGAAGGAAAAAAAAAGACCATGCAAAATTAGTTGAGTCGAGGGCTGAGTCCCAAGGTTGGGGAGTTCCCCATCATTGGGTCCCAGTCTCCGCCTCCTAACCCCCCCCCCACGACAACAACGGGCAAGGGATTGGGGGGGGGGAAATAGGAAAGGAATCTAATATTTGCAGATGATATTGTTCTCTTCAGTAACTCTGCAAATTAAATGCAACAATAAACGATGCGATATAGAAAGTCTGAAAGACGGGCTTAGGATGAACAAGAAAAAGACTAATATCATGTTCAACAGTAGAGTTCAATTCGAACAGATACTTGTACAAGTCGAGGGGCTAGAGGTAGTGGACAAGTATATATATATCTAGGGTAACTCGTATATATAAACACATCTAGCGACGAGGAAATTAAGCGACGTATCAGCCAAGGTTGGAGCACTTTCGGCAGATGCAGTAGCATACTAAGAGGCTCCTTGCCATATGTTTAAAAAGAAAAGTATTTAAGCAATGCGTCCTCCCACTTATGAATCACAAACATGGACTACAACCAAATTACTGGAAAGGAAATTAAGGAGAGGTTGATGCTGGGGATTAGCCTAAGAGATCGATGAAGGCGACGTGGATCATGGAACAGACATAAGTGGAAGATATACTTGGGGGCAATAAAAGAAAAAATGGCAATGGGCAGGTCATATATGTCGGAGACAGGACCATAGCTGGACAAAGAAAGTAACAGACTGGGATATAGATAACATAGAGGCCAAGAGCCTGACCACTGACAAGATGGGGTGATGAAATAACGAAACGTAAGAGAAAGTTGGAAAAGATTGGGATAGGCCTACGTCCTGCAGTGGATTGATTTAGGCTGATAATATTATAATGATGATGATATATAATATATATATATATATATATATATATATATATATATAAAATATATATATATATATGTTTTTTGGTTCAGTAAGGCGAAGTTTGTGGATTTCCAGAATGGTCAGTGGTCAAAACAAACAATGTGTCAGAGATCCAAGGGGTCCTGAACCCCCCTGCGACGACAAGAAGCAAGGGGTTTGGGACAGAGTGTGTGTGTGTGTGTGTTTGTTTGTTTGTTTGTTATATATATATATATATAATATTAATAATATATATATATATACAAATATTATTATATATATATATATATATATATATATATATATATATATATAAAAAAAAAACAAACACACACACACACACACACACACACCACACACACCACACACACACACCCCTCACTCCCTCACTCACTTCCCCCCCCCCTCACTCAC
>NW_023639159.1:0-7500 GCF_015228065.2 Penaeus monodon
TCCTGTTCTACTACTAATACTACCTGTACCTACACTATTGCTTCTACTACTTACTACTACTCCGCTTCTATTACTATACTATATGACTATCTATGGCCTACCTCACTTACAACTACTATCTGTTTCACTTTAGATGAAAAGGACTCTAACTGTTTTCACACGCCCGAAATAAATCTGTGAACCAATAGGCAATCTATTTCCGCAGGACCTGGAAGTCTGCCATTCCTTCGGCTTCCAGTTTACTTCTTCCTTTCCTCACGAGGAGTGACGGACCCGCTTTGTCTCTTCATACTTGGTCCCTAAGCCTCTCCTGCCTCACAGGAGTATTCCGGGCTCCTCTCACAGATGACATCTGGCCTTAAGCTAGATGTGCACCTTACAGTATATATATATATATATATATATATATATATATATATATATATATATATATATATATATATAGAGAGAGAGAGAGAGAGAGAGAGGGGAGAGAGAGAGAGAGGAGAGAGAGAGAGAGAGAGAGAGGGAGGGAGGGAGATGTGTGTGTGTGTGTGTGTGTATATTTCTATATATAGATATACATATGTGTGTCCATATATTTATGTATGTTTATATGTATATAATATATATATATATATATATGATATATATATATATATGTATATATATACACACACACATAGGTATATATATATACAAGTATATATATACACATACATATATATACGTGTATGTGTGTGTGTGTGTGTGTATATATATATATATATATATATATATATATATATATATATATATTATATATATATATATAATTAAAGTAAAGTAAAATCAATAATCAATAAAAAGGGCTAAAGCAAAACATTAACTAGTGGAACTAGGCAGTTTCTGCAGTACGTATTTTTTCCAAATCTCTTGATAATTGATAAATAGTAACTAATAATGAAAGATACGTGACTAATAATGAAAGAAAACTTTTAATACATTTATCATAAAAAAGGCTTTCAATACAATAATGAAAGTACCTTATCAATAATGAATGATAAATACATTAATGGAAGACCTCATAAATGAATTAATCAACATTTAATGATATTATGCTAACCTAATTAATGAGCATTTAATATGGAATTAATAGTGAATGAAATCACTGAATGAACAATAAGAAACTTTATAATCACTATTGCTGCGTTCGGAACTCCTCGTCCAACTAGTTGGACAAGTTGGACAAGATGTTTTGACCGTTCGGAACCCCTACTTTCTCGTCCTGGACAAGTTGTCCATCTCGTCCAACTCGCCCTGGTTCGCAGCGGGGCAACAACGACGAGATGACGTCACAAAGGCGTTTGTTTACAAACAGAGATAATGGCAGTCGTGGAGAAAATTGTGGTGAGTCTTCTTATTTGACGCTGTGTTGTTATTATTTAATGCTATTTTCGTGTCTTTTGTTGCACATTTATTTACTTATGTATCAGAGTAAGTTTATGAAACAGATAAAATCTGCAGTGTGTAGTTATTGTTATAATATAACGAATGTTTACATGGGAAAAGTTTGTGACGCAGACGCATTTGTCTTTCCAGTGTTCAAAGATCACGATAATAATTATTGGCTGGATGCAGATGGTTCAGTGCCATTCCCAGAAAATTCGGTGGTGTACCGTACAAGTACCGATTTTCCTGGGAGGTATTTTGCAGACCAGGAGTTAACAGTGGAATGGGCTCTCGAGTGGCTACCACGGTGAGTTGGGTTGTGTTTTGGTTTACTATATACTTTCGTATAGAAAAATAAATAAATAAATAAATAAAGATTGAAAGAAATAAAGAAGAGCAGATCATATGATGAACTACAATATTCTTGAAATGTTCTTGATATAGGTTATTGTAAAAACTCATTAATAAGTATATCTTCAAAATATGGTATAGTTTTACATCTAAGTATGTACATTTACATATATATGGGATAGCTTCATTGTTAGTTTCTTAGTTAGTTAGTTTCACACATTCATCCAACCTTGCAGTTATTAATCCTTCTATCAATTATCCACACTTTTATGGATGAATTGTGTCAATTTCTCTCACAAACTATATAAATGCAAGTATTGGTAATGTTTACAAAGCGACCTTACCTCCTAGGGAATCCACAAACATAACTGATTGAATTAATCAAATTCCTAACTTAGGGCTTTTCCCCCAGAACCCTGTCTAATTGCAGTGGACTTTATATAGACAGACAGACAGACAAAAAGATGTTTTATATATATTTATATATTTATATTTACATAGATTACATATATATATATATATATATATATATATATATATATATATATATATATATACATATATACATATAATATATACATATACATATTACATATATATAATATATACATATACATATATATACATATATACATATACATATATACATATATATCATATATATATATATATATATAATATATATAATACATATATATATAAAATATAGATATAATACATATACTATATATATATTATATATATATACTATATATGATAATAATACAGATATATATATATATATATATATATTATATATTATGTTATATATATATTATATATATGTATATATTTATATATGTATATTATGTATATATATGTATATATATGTATATAAAATGTATATATGTATATATATATATATATGTATATATATATATATGTATATATATGTATATATATGTATATATATGTATATATATGTATATATATGTATATATATGTATATATATGTATATATATGTATATATATGTATATATATGTATATATCATCTTGAACAAGAGGAAATTAAAGTTTATTGGTCATGTAATGAGAAGTAAAAGTATTGAGAAAAACTTGCTGACAGGGATGGTGATAGGAAACAGAGGAAGAGGCAAACCGAAGACAAGACTGAGCGACAATATCAAAGATATTTGCGGGCTGTCGATGGTATAAGTGGAAAGAAAAGCGTAAGATCGAGTTTAGTGGCGAAGGATGGTGGAGAGGTCCATGGCTGCTCAAACATGAGCATACCGTTATTGATGTATATATACATATATATATATATATGTATATATATGTATATATATGTATATATATGTATATATATCTATTATAGGAATCAATTATTGATGTGTGCATTTCATTTTGCAGAACAGTTGAAGTATACCCTCGCAAGGTACTTGGGAAACCAGTCTTTGCCTATCAGAACTTTCCTGCTGTCTCCTCCGCAGCCTTCTCTTGCTACCATGTCACCCACTCCATCAGTTCTTCCTCCAAAGCGACATGCTCTTCCTACTTGCTTAAATCCAGTTCTTCCCTCAACATCCACTACACCATCTTCCATGGTATCTACACCAATTACTTCCCCAGAGCGGGTTGTTGGTGTAGAACCAAGTGAAATCGAGGAAGCCGAGGGTTTCACTAAAAAGGAAACCAAATTTTTTATAAATCTTATGCAGGAATATCTGCAAAAGAATTATAATCCATTGCCGTTCTCGATAGCAGAGTTGCAGAGTTGATGTTGGAAAGGATTAATTTAACAAAAGGGAAGAAAAGGTTGCTTTAGCAGGAATTGGCCCAGAGGATGACGTGATTTTGGGAAGAGATTCCATCCTGAGAAACTTCAGCGTAATTGGAAGGGTCTACAGGATGACTAAGAAGGCAAAAGCCAATAATGAAATGTCTGGAGAGCTCCCAGTAAATTTCAGATTTTTGAGGAGATGAAGTAACTGATAGGGGGTCAGCATGATATTGACTTTCCAGTTACAGCCACAGCCAAGGGGATTCACATTCATCAACCAGATGAATTGGATGAAGAAGACCTTGATGACCCTGACCCTGTGGCTAGTGCTGACCCTGTGGCTAGTGCTGACCCTGTGGCTGATCCCATACCTGGACCCTCACACTTGGAAGTGCCACCACCGGCACGGAGACAAAGGAAGAGGCGACAGGCCAAGGAGAGTGAGACGGTAGTCTTTTTGAGGGAGAGTGACCAGCGTCACTATGAAATTATGAGAGAAGTTTTAGATGAAATTATGAGAGAAGTTTTAGAGCTCATGAAGAGGATGCGAGAGGAAGTTGTGGATGTGCTCTCTGAAATAGTTAAGAAGATGTGATATATTTTCAATAACCTTTTTTATGATTATTTTTTTCCTAACAAGCCTTTCTTTTTATTCAGAGTTTAATTTTGTTTTATTATTATTATCATTATTATTATTATTATTATTATTATTATTATTATTATTTTATATTAGGTGTAATTAATTGCTTTACATTTCATTGTTCATTTATTTTGGGGGGGCTTTAGCAGAGCTTTCTTGTTAATTATTTTGTTTTATTCTGAAAGCCAGTTTATTTGTTTTGTGTTTATTTTCAAAACTAGAGGTTTGTTGTTTATTCTTCAAAGCCAAAGTTAAAGTTCCTTTTTCTTATTTTGATTTTTTTAAAGATTTTTTTTGTACTTTCTAAAGCTAAAATTTAATTTCCCATTTTGTTGTTTTCATATCAATAGATTGTTTCCTTTTTGGTTCATTTTAAAGTTCAAGTTTATTTTTTATACTGAAAGCCAAAGTTTGTTTCCTTTGTGTTAATTTCAAAGCCAAAGACAGTTTTCTTTTTGTGAATTTCAAAGCCAAAGCTTGTTTCCTTTGTGTTAATTTCAAAGCAAAAAATTGTTTCTTTTGTGTTAATTTCAAAGCCAAAGATTGTTTCCTTTGTGTTAATTTCAAAGCCAAAGATTAGATTTCAGTATAACAAAAAAAAACAAAGTGTTTCTATATCTTTATTTTCAACGCCAAAGTGTTTGTCCCTCTTGTCATAAAATACAATCAATTTTTTTATTTTACTCTACATGTATACATACAGTAACAAGGACGCTTTCTATTTTGGAACAATAGCATAATTCCTATTTTATATACATAGTGCATATATTTTTTTCTTTATTAAGGGATTGATTTATGTTCATGTTAAAACTCACATACTTATTTGAATTAAAGATAAGACTTTTCTGTGATAATGAAACATTGAGTGAATTATTTATTTTATTTTGTACAAAAATGTAATATCATATTAAAGAAAGAGCCAATTTTTTTTTTTTTTTTTTTTTTTTTTTTTTTTTTTTTTTTTTTTTTTTTTTTGTACAGCTTAATGTTTTATTTTGTAAGTTTGTATCAAATATGTTGAAATATTTTGTCTGTTTACAATTCATTAAGTAATGGAATTGAGATTCTGTGATAACTGGTGCTTAATATATATTCCCAGGTTGTTCTGTGATAGTAAGATAATGCAATTGTTACATAAGGAATGTATATTTACAATGAAAGATAATATTATAGAAATGTATATACACACAATAAAATATTTGAGATTCTGTCATAACTGGTGCTCAAGATAAAATGTATTCTCAGGTTGTTTTGTGATAATAAAATGATCCTATTGTTACATTTCATAGGGAATGTATATTTACACTAAAAGATAATATTTTTATACAAGAATGTATATTTACAATAAACCAAACAGTATAATTAAGTTTTAATGGACGATACCATTGATATATATTTAAAGATCTGAAATAAGAAAATAGACAACAAAAAGAAACAATTGTTCTATTCAAAAATGACAAAAAATATTTTTTAATACCTCTAAATTGCAAACTTTAAAATTAACTCTTAATTTTTTATAACAGATGTCGCAAAAAAATGGGAAAAAATAAGCTTAAATCTTTGTTAACCACTTTCTTGCTTTACCTTTTATATGAACATTATTCAGTTTATCTTGAAACAGTGAACACTCTTACTTACCCTTAATTTTCATACTTAACTTTTATGGTTACATCTTCAGGGTCATATCTTTTCTATTTCCAAAATTGTTCATTTTCATCATCATGTCTAGGGCAGCCTTCCGGATGTTCACTGCATCTTTTTTCCATACACATGTTATGAAGAGTGCAGGCTGCCAAAACAATCTTAACACATGTCAGCAAACTTGTGTTTTGTAAATCTCGTGTGCGCCGGAATCTACACTTCATTCTTCCAAAGGCATTTTCAATAATGACTCGGCCTCTGTGTATTATTATGTAAATTCTCTTGAGGTAGAACTCCAGTATCCCTTTCTGGTGTGAGGATGAAATGGCAAAAATCATTTGCAATGTATACAGTGTCACCCAGCAAGAAATACCCTGCCATCTTCTCTGCTCTTTCTGCAAAATATGGGCTTATATATATGAAGAAAGAAAGAAAGAAAGAAATAACGTAGATAAAGCAAAAGTTGACGAGCTTGGTCCATCTTTGTTTGTTTACACGCTGAGCATTGTGGGTAAAGAAGGTTCCGAACGCGGCCTCGTTGTCCTGCTGGTCCTGACAAGTTGTCTTGACGAGCAAGACGAGGAGTTCCGAACGCAGCATATTAGTACTTTAACGCAAGGAGTGTTGTTACGTGGTATTTAGCCATTCATATCAAGCCATTTGACTTTTCGTCTATGATTCTGGCTACCGCATTAGAAGAATTAGAGTTCAGCGGAGTTGCTCTTTCCCTGAATTCTCTTAGTGACATACCAGCCGTAACAAGTTGGGGCCTGTCCTGGATTTGTGCGAACTGTCAATTAGCATTTTGTTAATCACTTCTGTTTTGCCATTTGTAACATGTGATTCCCTTGGTGTGCCTTTAGTGTGTATTTCTAGCTTGTAACGCATTTCCCGTGGAATTGTTTTGATTGCAATTGACGTACGCTTTGGTTTTGTAAACATGTGTTAACTGTAACTATTTGATGTTTGCTTGGTGTGATTATGCTTTTTTTTTTTTTGTGTTTAGTGATTCGTTTGCGTTGGATCACGCTTAATACATCCTAAAGGCATTTTCCGTATCTTCGGATTCACTGTGTGTTAAATTTTCTTGATATCTCAGCAACGTGGTCGGTCACTAAAGCCAGTTTGAGTTATCGTTCATAGCATCCCTATTCTCTCCTTGCGAATGAAAATTCGTTATATTAGTGACGAATATTGTAGAACACAATGTATTTGAGGCGGATGATTTAGAGCTCTTTTGTAATCTTGATGTCCGATGCCCACATATGACTGAGAGCGTAAATTAGACGGAGATATTTAAGGCAAGAATTGACGGATTTTCATGCAGACTAATCGGATCTTTATCCTATTTCGGTATTAGAGGATGCAATTAAATTGTTCCTAATTCAATAAACCAGCAGAGAAGTTTGCTTCAAATTCTTCGAACGCATTGCGCCTTGCGGGTTTGGCCTAAAGTAAGTGGGTGATTACTTTACATAGGCATCTTCTTGGCCTGTACCAGGATGTTTCTCAGTTGGATTTGGTAAATCACAGAATTTTGTTGTAAAAGAGGCTGTGTTAAATGTTTTAATTAAAGGTACCAGAGGTTATATGACAGATTTTCGTCAATCTGATGCAACAAACTTTTTTGAATTGAATGCAGAAAGAATATTGCGTAAAAAGTGTGTCGGGGTTTGAACTTGATGCACTCGAGT
>NW_023639159.1:12500-15000 GCF_015228065.2 Penaeus monodon
CTTCAAGCATGTTGTCAACAATACGTAGCAAGACCGGATGTACACCACACCTCCGTCCAAGCACGCAGCCCTTCTCCTTGGGCAGGACACAGATGTCGCCGGCTTTCTCTTTTCGCACAGGAACAAACATCCGTCCTCGAAGGGAACCGCCGCATAAAAGGACACGTCCGTAAGGCAGAGACACACAGAGAGTGACACAGCAGGCGGCCCAAGCCACACAGGGTCCAGCTCCACCACCTCGTCCTCCACCCGGGGACACGGGAGTCTCTTGGGGGGTCTCATATCTGTCTTCAAGAATAAACTAGCAAGCTAAGCCCCTTTTCACTGACCCACCCAAGTCCATCTCTCGTCTTGCTCACATCTGGTGACGCGGTGCTCCTAATCTCTCGTGTCACTCATATTCTGGTGGCTTGCGGTGGCCACTCGCTTACATCTGGCGATGTGGTGCTCCCAACTCACGTGTCGCTTACATCTGATGGCAGCGGTGTTCAAGAACCTCACAACGCCGACGCATATTCGACTACCACCTCGCTCCTTGCCGACGCCTGTTGCCGATCCACGCGAAATGCCTCCCCGCCTCTTTTAACGCCCAGCCATAGCTACCAAGTCCTCTTCGATCACGCCTACCCGCACCATGTCTGTCCTACTACTTCGTGCTGACCACTCACGCCTGTGCTACCCTCCTGACGAAGTCGCTGGAGCTGGAGATTATTTTTCGCCGCCACACTCGCCAATCTGGCTCACCTGCCTCGCTAATTCTTCGCGAGCCCTCGTCAACACAGCCAGGATGTCGCAGTTCTATCCAGCACCAACAATCTTTCTCGATACTATCAAAAGTAAGTGTACCTTTTAATGCCAGAGTAACTATTGCCCTCCCTATACCCACCCACACCTTGCATACAAGTTGCCTTCTTTCAAATTCAAGTACACGCCACTCTACGAACGCACACTACTAACTCTATACTACATAACTCCTCCCTGTCAACCACTGTTTTTTTCAACACACACACTGAGATCAAACCTAAGTGACATGCACCCTCACTTCACACCTCATTCCCCAGCCCTAACCATCCCGTAATTGATGTATTGTGTTAGTATTTTTCTGTCTATTATAATTTTTATCCTCAGATCGCACAATTTAGCATATATCATTTCTCTCAGAACAAATGAATACCTTCGAATTTATTTAATTATTGTTATGTTTGGCTGCTCTCATATTATTCATGTTTATTTGTGTCGAATTAATGAAATTATCTATTTTTTTTCTCTTATATGTTATTCCTATTAGTAATCACTTCATTACTTCTTGCGTATTGTTATATTCTGTGTATACTCTATATCGTTCTTTATATCATTGTTTCTTTATACCTGCCGTGCTAATCTGTCGCTCGTTCACATGTAGATTTCGATCACCTGACTATCCTCTTATTTACCTACCTGCTCACTCTACTCGGAATTCACTCTAAGATTGCGTATTTTACCATGTGCCATCCCTATGACTAATAAATGAACCCAAATCTCTTTTACGACGTCCTCTCGAAGTTCGATATCTTGTCCTCAGTAATGCTGGAGTTTATGCTTCTTTAGTTTAAGGTTTGGTGAATATGTACTGATGGTAGTGTCTCCAGTTGCAAATAATGGCAACACATTGGAGACACCATGCTTTATATAGGCTTACTCGGTTACAATCACCGCAAGTTAATTTTAAGCCCGGCTCATGGCCGTAAACGAAGGAATCGTGCGCCCGCCGCACACTTACGCTCATACGACTGAAGCGCCGAGACGCGCACTGTTAGAATTAAGTTCAGGCCCAGCTGCCTATGTGTTCGAAGCATATATACTTGCCTATTTACCCCAAAGATATGGAAGTCTTATTCAATTAACTTTTCTCTCTTCAATATGATGGTACCTTATTGAACTCGCTACTTGACACGCCCTTCTTGTAACAAACTTTCCTTATTATGCTCTCATTTTCTCGCAATTTAGTAAGGTGATTGACAAACACATTATCATCCTCCTCCTTAGCCCCTTTTCTGGCCTGGTACACTTATATTTCAGCTTCTGAAGACGATGACCCTCCTCGCTACTGAATGTTGCACCTCAGTGCGAAACTTCTGCCACACCCGCCACCCGGCACGCGACGGCCTAGCGACTCTCGGATCACCAGGAACCATCTGTAGATACCAAACAGACCCTCTACTGCATCGTTTCAAGCGTTACAGTCGGCTCGAGGACGAGCCTTGCGCGTGGCCGAGCGATGTCAACAATACGTAGCAAGACCGGATGTACACCACACCTCCGTCCAAGCACGCAGCCCTTCTCCTTGGGCAGGACACAGATGTCGCCGGCTTTCTCTTTTCGCACAGGAACAAACATCCGTCCTCGAAGGGAACCGCCGCATAAAAGGACACGTCCGTAAGGCAGAGACACACAGAGAGTGACACAGCAGGCGGCCCAAGCCACACAGGGTCCAGCTCCACCACCTCGTCCTCCACCCGGG